>NC_090747.1:16558740-16576240 GCF_036898095.1 Palaemon carinicauda
TATATATATATATATATATATATATATATATATATATATCTCTTTATATATATATATATATATATATATAAATATATATATATATATATATATATACTGTATATATATATATATATATATAGTGCAGGATTAACTATCAAGATAAAGAAGTATAATCTGAAGATCATTCAAACTTATACATCAACGATATCCTATTCAGAGGAAGAAATACATATCTTTTATTAGAAATCTGGAGATATGAAAAACATAGGACTCAATTTACATTTGTTTATGGTGATTTTAGTGCCCAAGTACCATGAAAGAAGATTTAGGAAAATCTCCAGGGGATAAATTTTGGGTAGGCACAATGAATGATAGAGGAGCCATGTTAATTTTTAGAGAGAAAATTAACACTCCTGTAGTGAGAGGAAATTCCGTTGAGTTTATTTCATCAAAGCAAAATAGGTTCTCCCAACCGTGAAATGGCAGCAAGCAAAGAAGAAATGAGCTTTAATTGAACTAAATTTGAATTACAATTAGATCAAGGAAAACTATCAGAAAAGATAAAAAACTAATGAGGAAATGAAAGGAAATGAGGGTATAATTATAGAGATAAAAAACATTTAGCAATACTAACCAAAACAAAATAAAAAAAACTAAAGGAAAAAAGTATTCCTAAACACAATCAGTCCTGAACTGAGTAAAAACTAAAGAAAGAAGGAAGCATCGAATCAATAAAAATAATACCTTGAACACCACCCCTAAAGGTTTTTCTTTAACGAAGGAAAATAGAGATATTATCAATATTAGATATAAAGTGATAGCATTGTAAGAGGTTTCTATATAATGCTATACAATAGTGAATATCAGAAATGACTTTGCCAATAGAAATAATAAAATACCACAGCCATTATCATATAGAATAATAGAAACAAATAAAACCTTTTAAGGCATAAATTGAGGCAAATCATCGGGTGAACATGGCCTAAAATCTTAAATGATAATAGAGATGGGAAATTTCATGGTAGGAAAACTAGCTGAACTTTACACAAAATATGTTTAACAATGCTCCATACCTACAGCTAATACTAATTTACAAACACTGAGCTACAAAAGACCTGAAAAACGACCGCCAAATAAGTTAACTCTGCAATATGTTAAATATTTACAAAGATCATATGCCAAATCGAAAGAAATCTAGACTTTAACTAATCAATAGAATGTAGGCTTTACAATTGGCTATTCAACAACAGACCATAACCATGTAATTATCAAATTAATAGACTATGAGGAAGACTCTGATTCTGTCAAACCGTCAGCAGTAAAGAAAACCGTTCAACGACTATGAATAGATGAATCTTATGTTAGAACATATATACAAGAAGTACGGCATTCATATAACTATTGTACATAAATAAGGTGACAAAATCACTTATGAGAAAGGAGTTAGGCAGATAAAACCTCTCTCTCTCTCTCTCTCTCTCTCTCTCTCTCTCTCTCTCTCTCTCTCTCTCTAAAGCAACAGTTTTAAGCTTTATTCTCATATAGGCACTTAATCTGATCCCACTTAGCATCTGAATTGTTTTTTTCGTTTCCATGAGAAAAATATTCTATGAATTTATGTATATCAATGAAAATATGACATTTATTTCTTACGGACAAAAAGGGTGAAATTCTGGTAAAAATGCGCCATGGGATAATCATACTCATATGGGATTTCTATTTTATAAAAAATTCATTATTTTGTTTCCAAAGCATCAATTAGAATTAGTGGTTTAAAAGGTATTCTAGTTCTTAAATAGCATGAAACGGAGGGACATGATCTGAACATTCTTTAAATTCTAAGCTTTAAAATTATTTCCTAATTCTCTCTTCCCAAGACGTGTTGAGGATGCCATTCGGAACTTTCAGACCTTTAATGGCTCACTGCATGAAGAGGTGACTCTCCTGAGCGGAAAATCAGAACGAATTCATTTGAATACTTCTTTTTCATTTTTTTTCCACCTTATACTTTCTTGATTTCTTTTGTCTGTAAAAGGACACCGGAATTCATATTTATCAAGCAGAATGTTGTTTTCTAAATGATTAACTCTTTGTGAAGTGACCTTGATATCCAAGAGAAAATATAAAAAGTTGGTGTGAAGGGAATCAACCTCTTTTAGATATCATAGGGTACAAATAAAATTATACACAAATGCAACAGACAAACCCTCCCCCACACACACATATATACCCACAAACACACACACACACTCACACACACACACACACATACATATATATATATATATATATATATATATATATATATATATATATATATATATATATATATATATATATATGTATATATATATATATATATATATATATATATATATATATATATATATATATATATATATATATCATAAGCCATATGTTTCAATACATCAATGTCTGGATTATCTTACCTACCTCCGGATCAGAGTCTCCAGGGGAAATGTGCTATAGTCAATAGCATCTGACCGGCCAGGAATCGAATCCTGGTTCAGGATGCTTGTATGAGATTGATGTTGAAGATGGGTTGATTTCAATTCTAAGTACAAAAACCTGAGTTCGACAGGTATATGTTCAGAAGAATTGTCATTGAGTTTTATCTTTTTTGGTTGCTAAATGGTATTGTCGCTGTCACACAAGCATCCTGGGCAAGGGTTTGATACCTGGCCGGTCAGATACTATTGTCTTTGAGTGATTTCGCCTCGAGAATCTGATGCCGAGGTCGATAAGAGAATTCATACATTAATATGTTAAAATTTATAGCTTATAAGAAATATGAAAAACACATTTAAATAAGCAAAATTCATCATTAATCGAATACCAAGTTACAAACCTACATCTGAGCTACAATGGTGAAGAATAGTCGATTTCAACTCTAAGTACAAAAAAAAAAAAAAAAAAAACTCAATATGACAGGTATATGTACTATAGAATTGTAGTTGACTTTTAACTTTCTTCATGCTAAATGGTATGGTCACTGTCATACAACATCCTGGAACAGATTTCGATTCCAGGCCGGTCAGATACTATTATCTTTGTGTGTTTTTGCCTCGAGACTATGATCCCAAGGTTAGTAGGAGAATCCACATATTAAAATATTAAAACATGACTTATTTGAAATATGAAAAAAAAAATGTTTACATGTGCACAATTTATCATTAATAGAATGTTACTTATAAACATACCAATTAGCTACAATGGTGAAGAGGGGTTGATTTTGATTTTAAGTACAATAAAACTGAATTCATCAAGTATATATACAGAAGAATTGTCATTGACTTCAATCTTTCATCGTGGTTGAATAGTATTGTCACTGTCATACAAGCAACCTGGACCAAGTCTCGACTCCTGGCCGGTATGAAGCTATTGTCTTTGAGTGATTTCGCCTTGAGATTTTCACCCTGAGGTCGGTAAGAAAATGCGCACAATAATGTATTGGAATATATGGATTATTTGAAATATATATATATATATATATATATATAAAAAAAAACGTTTGAATGTGCGAAATTTATCATTAATCAAATGCCAAGTATAAACCTACACATAAACTAAGATGGTGAAGGTAGGTTGATTTGACTTTTAAGTACAAAAAAACTGAATTCGACAGGTAGAAGTACAAAAGAATTTTCATTAACATTCATTGTTCAGCGTGGATAAATAGTATTGTCACTGTCATACAAGCATCTTGGATCAGTGTTCGATTTTCGGCCGGTCGGATACTATTGTCTTTTAGTGATTTTGCCTGGAGACTCTGATCCCGAGGTCGGTAAGAGAACCCAATCGTTAATGTATTAAATTGTATTGTTTATTTGAAATATGAAAAAAACATGACTAATTGTGCAAACTTATATATATATATATATATATATATATATATATATATATATATATATATATATATATATATCTACTGTACATATATATGGGAATACATACATATATATATATATATATATATATATATATATATATATATATATATAGTATATATGTATATATATATATATATATATATATATATATATATATATATATATATATATATATATATATATACTGTACATATACACATGACTGTTTACTTGAACTATTTTACTTTTTGTCCTTTCAGGTTTCCAGTTTCTTTCTGGGTTCGAAGTTCTCAAGATGATAAGATAGGACATCTTGAAATTATTTCTGTTTCATATCTTCAATATATGGATAACTATAAGGTTCCATAAAAAGGTTTCAATTGTCAAATAAGAAACTAATACTCTTACTATTCAAACGCCAAAACTTATTACCTTTAATCAAGATAAGACATTACCACCGTTATTTGAAAATATCTGATTTTATTGCCAAAAAGAATTATTCAAGATAAATGTAATATCGGCAATGAAAAAAAAGACATATTTTTTAGAAATATTATTGTATAAGAATTATATAAAAGTCAGTTTTTATATATTTCCTTAAGCCTATGGCAACCTTCTTAAGAACTAAAAAAAATAATGCTTCATATATTAAAAACATGTGTAAAAATGTTAGCAGTCATCTCTTGTTCAACGAAACTTGCAAGATAAATGAACCGCTGCATTGTTATATACATAAATACAAAAATATATACAGGCATACAGACACACTTCTGAACATTCAATCAATATGTTCGCTCCTGAAGTCTCTCTCTCTCTCTCTCTCTCTCTCTCTCTCTCTCTCTCTCTCTCTCTCTCTCTTAATAGCTATATCTAGAAACTAGGCAATAACAATTATATATTCTTAAAAATTATTTCCTTGTAATTAAACATGTGGTTTTAACGATATAACAAACATGAATTCAAAGCCAATTAGGGATTATTGAAATCGAATAACACCCAACCTTGACAAAATCTTTTATTGGAAATAATGACAAAAGCTTCATCAAATCATTAGGATTACAAACCAAAGGGTAAACTAATACCATTTCCCTCTTTCTGATTCCCTTCACGTCAAATATTGATGGATATCTAACCCTAATGATGACAGAAAATGTGGGGAAGAAAAATATCATGATTATTCATGGTGAAAGTGGGATATTATTGCCTGCAACTCTTTCATATTAAAGGACCAATAGTATATATATATATATATATATATATATATATATATATATATATATATATATATATATGTATATATATATATATATATATATATATATATATATATATATATATATATATATATATATACATATATATATACAGTACATATATATACATATGTATATATATATATATATATATATATATATATATATATATATATATATATATATATATATATATATAATATATATATATATATATATATATATATATATATATATATATATATATACATATATATGTATATATATATATATATATATATATATATATATATATATATATATATATATATATATATATATATATATATATATGTATATATATATATATATATATATATATATGTATATATATGTACTGTATATATATGTATATATATATATATATATATATATATGTGTGTGTGTGTGTGTGCGTGTGTTTGTTTGTTGGAGAAGGCCCATAAAAGAAACTAAGAAAATATAGATAAATTACTATATTTCGAATGATACACATTGCCCTCATCAAAGTGTAAAGTAAAAATGAGGAATAGATTGGACAGTGGCGGTTTTTATATGAATGTTAGAGGGTGTTTCCAACTGTTCTACGATTGTATTAAGTGTTTGAAGGATTAGCCAAATTCAATTACATCCAGGTGAGTCTTCGTATCGTATTGTTGAGCCATTCGGAGGATGTCTTGACCAAGGTATATAGAATAAGGGAGAGAGGTACAGTCACTTTAGTCAAGGGGGTAGTTGTGGGGTATTTCCGTGACGCTCCTGGAGGTCAGGGTGGGAGCGGTCAAGGGAACAACTGAATTTATGTACCTTGGGTCGAAATGATTAGGCCTGTCTGTAAGTGTGTGTGATGTCCTTTTCACTCTGTTATCTTGTATACCTTTGGTGTTCTTTTGATTTAATTTAGGTCACTATAATGCACATGCAAAATCGTGGATTGGTAATTTTGGATCGATAATATATAATAGAAACCATAAATTAATATGCTTGATAGGACTTGAAAAATATCCAATTAACATTTGACCTGGTATTTATTTACAAAGACTTATTTACAATTTTACAATACATTATTTGATTAACTAACATAAATGTACATAGATAACACATAATAGTATCTGGCTTCATAATAGAAATGAGAAATATTTAGTAAAAGTAAAAAAAATTAAATCTATGGCATTATTTAGTTAAATTATGAATCTTTTTCTTTTTTTGCCTACTTGATATAATTTGGGCATTCAGAACTCTCATCCTAAAAAACATCCGACATCTAACAAAAAACATTATTACTTTAAAAGGCAAGGATACACAATTTTCAATATGTCGGGCCAAGTCGTATAATACTCCATTGCCTGGTCTCAGTGTATTTTCTATATTGTATGTTTTAAATTTTTTTTCCATTACCTTTAATTTTTCAAAAGCCTCAGCACTTGATTCCGTTGATTTATCATCATGTCGCTCTACTGCACTAATCCAGGTTTCAAATCACTTTTACTTCGGTTGACAATTTCCCTAACACATCCACTTAGAACAAAATTTCTATTTTGTAATTCAAAACCTGAATCAAGAAAATTGTTTCTCACTAACTTGATTAAATGGGGAGCATCGGCGAAGACATGAATTTCTCTTTCGGGTACAGAGGGGTTCTCAAATGAAGGATTTTCTGTTCCTATATTGAGACTGTTCCATAAACTGATATTAGTAAGACCCATGTCACACACCATAGCCACAACAGGAAAACCGACAGACTCCACTTTTGTAATTACATCAAATAACAGTTCCTTTGTAACCTTGGTATCAGAATTATGGTATATTAGTTGTTTCCAAGATTCTGTTATTCCTCTGATCATAATGCACTGTACACGAGATTTAGGATCATAAAGTGTCTTTGATCCTTGGTCATAACACCATATTTGAGAAACACTACACTCATCAAATGAAATTACACATAAACGACTATATTCTTTCATTTCCTTGCCCTTTTCATTTAGTATTTCAAAAACTGTGTGCAATATCCCCGGTTCAACAATGATTTTTGATGCCCAACGCCTTAGAGTACTTTCTGAGGGAAGAGGAATCTTGCACTGATCACGTAAGTCTCGATAACTTTTAGGACTGAAGTTTTCAATGCTATTGCACGACTAATGTCACCATCTGCCCAACGTTTCACATTTCTTCCACTCATAATGTTTTCCACCTGTGAAGGAGAAAACATTTTTTCTAAAAACGCTCTGCAACATGATGCTTCATTTCTCATAATCTCTAAATCCTCCAACAAACGTAACCTTTCTTTATCCCACTGCTCTTTCTTTGTGAGGAGATCATTTCTTTCTTGAGTAACGGTGTTCAATTGACTCTGCAACTCTTCTAGTGTTGCTGTATGAACCCTTTCTTCACTTTGAGGATAGTCTTCTCCACAGGAAACATTGTTGTAATCATCAAGCTCATTTTCACAACCTGATAACATTTCTGCAATTAAGCGTTTCCGATTTGTCTCTTTTATCCTTTTCATTCGAGATGTACCAGATACACTATCATCTGAAATGTAGAAAGAAAAACATTTTAAAATCTCTCTTTCTCTTACACACACACACACACACACACACACACACACACACACACACATATATATATATATATATATATATATATATATATATATATATATATATATATATATATATATATATATATACACATACATATATATATATATATATATATATATATATATATATATATATATATATGCATCAGTTGTCATAAGACTTTGTATTAATATGATCGTGACTGAGGTATGGAATATGCCAAGTTTTCCCTTAATAGTCTCTTTCTATTTACTCTATATGTACACAAAAAACCCCATATATAAACACAGATAACAGCTGTTATGAGTGTAAATAGTGTGACTAATTAAAAAAAAATTAAATAAGTTTTTCAAGTAATACTGAAAAATTGAAAAAGAAAGATTACCAACCTTGTGAATGAGGCATGTGAAGTGTTGGGATTGCATTGCTCTTCAGACGTCTGTATTTCATTGCTGGGGCTCGTGATCCACGAAGTTCCTGTTGCAGTTCTCTCTTATATGCATTTTCTTCAAAATGTTTACTGCATATGTGATGAGTAGTAGGGTTAAAGTTGTTCTTTCTCTTACAACGATAAACCCATTTCCTTCTTGTTTCCTCATCACGAGGTAATCGGAAAAAGGATACTTCCTTTTTTTTCTACTATTTGAATAACAACCAAACACGGCGCAGTTGTTTGCCATTATTTAAATAATAATCTAGATTATATAAATGATCAAAACTATGGTTTTATTCGAAGAATGTCAAACTAAATCACTGCAGAGATGACTGAAGTGACCTTTGATCGACATTTGAATGAAACGGTAGCTGGAAGACTTCTCGCCCTGACATGACCTCCAGGCGACGCGGTTCTTGGGGGGATAAGCCGCAACCCCCCACAAATGACTCTCCCTGGTCACTCTATATACCTTGGTCTTGACATCTGATGCATATCTGGTGGTCGGTCGCTGTAGATTATCTTTATGATCGGGTTGGGAAGAGTGTTATCCAGTGTCAGCTTTCCATTACCCGCGTGATTGATTTATGATGGCTGAATGTAGTATCTTCCTTCTTTATATATATATATATATATATATATATATATATATATATATATATATATATGTATGTATATATATATATATATATATATATATATATATATATATATATATATATATATATATATATGTATATATATATATGTATATCACTCACTAAATCCCGTCCGTAATTCTCCGGGTTGGGTTCTGCATCTGATATTGCCATTCTCTCCAGAGATTCGTATCCAATGCCATCTGTGCCAGCTACTGAAATGTCTCGCTTCTATTTGCTTTCTTGAAAGTTTTCACCCATGTATCTCTTGGTCGTCCTCTCGGTCTATTTCCGGCCACTCGTCCATGCAGCACTATCTTTGGCCATCTGTCCTGTTCCATCCTCTGTAAATGCCCAAACCTTCTCCTCTGAATATCCTCCACTCTAATAGGAACTATGTACTCAACACCATCTATTTTTCTCACTATCTCGTTCGTAATTTTGTCCTCCCATCTTACACCACAGATTCTTTTCAGACATTTCATTTCAAAGGCTAATAACTTTTTCTCTTCTCTCTTCTTCAGTATCCAGCATTCGACACCGTATATCACAGTGGGGATTACTATTGCTCTTAATAGTCTAATTTTCAACTTAATGGATATATTTCTATCTTTCCAGATTCTTCTTAGCCTTCCGAATGCTTTCTGGCCACTTGAGATTCGGTCTCGAATTGCTGTTTCCATCTTCCCATCTGCTGTGAAAAACACCCCCAAATATCTAAACTCATTGACTTGTTCCACTTCTCCCTCTGATAGCTGTATTTCTAAGACCTCCATCTGGCGTTCAATTTTCATACTTTTGGTTTTCTCTCTATTTATCACTAATTCATACCTACTGCACTGCTCCTCCACCATTCTCAACACTCTCTGAAGTTCCTTCTTAGTTTCTGCTAAAAACACTATGTCATCTGTATATCTCATGTTAGATATTTGTGTCCCTCCTATATCTATGCCACCCTCACAGTCTCCAAGTGCCATGCTCATTACCCATTCCAAGTATAGGTTGAAGAGGTATGGTGATAATAGGCATCCCTGTATAACCCCACCAGTGGTTATGAACTCTTCTGTCAAACACTTTCCTTTTCTTACCCTAGCTGATGTCCTTTCATACAATCTCCTGGTGGTTTCCAGTATTTTTTGTTCTAACTCTCATTCCTTCAAAATCCTAATTCCTTCTCTCCATATGGAGTCAAATGCTTGCCTGAAGTCAATAAATACACAATATAGATCCTTTTTCCTTCTCCCAGAATTTGTCTATGATTTTTGAGGAGGAAAATACATGATCGATTGTTCATCTACCGGCCCTTAATCCTGCTTGCCCCTCATCAATTATTTCCTCTTCTTGCCTTGCTATTCTACATTGTATGATTTTTGCTAAAACTTTATCAGTTTGTGGTAATAAACTAATAGGCCTATAATTTTTGCATAAGGTGGTGTCCCCTTTCTTGTGGGTTAGAATTATAATGTTTTTAATCCAATCATTTGGAACTGCTTATCCGTCTACTATATCCCTGCATAAATCATACAACCTTCTTTCTACTATTTCACCACCAGCCTCAAGAAATTCCTTTGGTACTACTTCTATTCATGGTGCTTTCCCACTTGACATAGCTCTTAAGCTTTTTCCGCTTCTTCTCTCAGGAGATCTGGCGTTTCTTGTATGTTCCTTAGCTCTCCTCTTAGTTCTGGATAATCTTCTCCAGTTACCCATCTCCCACTTCCTTTTAGCTGCTCTTCGTAGTGCATTTTCCAGATCTTCTCAACAGCAGCCGTTGCTGATACCGTATTACCATCTGCATCTCTTAGAGCAATTCCATTATATTTCCAACCCCTTGTTAATCTGTCTACTGCAGATCTCTTGAATGGCCGTTTCTGAAACATTCCTCACATGTTTTACACAGGTCTTCTATCCATTTTATTTTTGCTCCTTTGCATTTATTGTTCACTGCTCTGCACTTTTGTCTATAACTTGCTTTGTTTTCGTGGGATGGGTCTTCATACTCTGTCTTTTTTGCTTCTCTCCTCTCTTGGCATGCATCCAATACTTCCTCTGTGACCCACTGTTGCTTTACTCTCCTTCTCCTTCCCAAAATATTGTCAACTTCCTCTTTAATTATGTATCGTCCTCGACATCACTTTTCCTCTGTTGTCTTAAGTCCTATTAGCGTTTCAAACGTCCTCCTACTCTTACTTTGAAGGCAGTTTTTACTTCCTCCATCCTCATTTTATCCAGATTATACCTTACTAGTTCTTGATTTCTTCCTCTGTCTGTCCGAAATTTAATACGGATGTTTGAAAGTAATAGTTCATGTGATGTTCCAAAGTCTGCTCCCCTCATCACTTTTGTTCCCATCACTGATGTTTTCCATCTCTTATTTATTAGAATATAATCAATGCAGTTCTTATGAATTTCATCTGGGTGTGTCCATGTATATCTGTGCTGTTCTCTATGATAAAAGTAAGTATTTGTTATACACAGTTGCTTACCCTGGCAAAATTCCAACATCCTCCGTCCTTTCATTTCTTTCACCTAAACCGAACTCTCCCACCACATCCTCGTAGCTTCTCCTGTCATTTCCAATTTTACTATTGAAATCGCCCATCACCATGACTACATGGCCTGTCTTTGCTGTCTCTATTCCCTCCTCTAACTGTCAATATAAGTTTTCTACGTCTTCATCTTCCTATACCTGGGTGCAAATATATATATATATATATATATATATATATATATATATATATATATATATATATATACATATATATATACACACACACACATATATATATATATATATATATATATATATACATATATATATGATATTTCCATAAATATCATGAATGAAAAGCTTCAGGCACATCATCCGGCACAAATTCTTTTGAAGTCATTACCTGTTTTATAGGAAGTTCGAAGAATCAGCAACATTTGCTAAGGAATTTAGGGTGTAACTTGGTGAAATTTATGATCCAGTAGGTCTCGTTATATCTAGTTTATCACAGGCCTGGCGTCATAAAAGATGTAAACACAATATTGGTTATCTTTTTTCATAGTCTTGGGTAGCTTGAACTCCTCTTTGATAAATACTGTATATCATGATGGCAGAGAAAAAACCGTAAATGAAATTAAATACTATAACTTAGAGAAAAATGGTAATATACTCACAATTGATAAGAGAATGAGAACCAATATTGAAAAAAATTATATGAATTCCTGGATTAAATAATCACTGTTATAAGATATTACAAGATATTCTAAATACCGAAAACTGGTTAACTTCTTTGATTAACTAGTCATGATAAACGCTCAAGTAATTGTAGTAATAAGCTAACTAAACCCTGAAAATTTTGACTTATTTTCAGTTGAAGAAAAAAAAAAATACTATATAGTACTTGATTTAATGACCCTTCTATTTCTTAATTAGTTTTGATGAAGTATAATATTTAAGATTTGTGATAAATTTGAAAGAACGAAGGGTTTCTTTTGCAACGGATTCTTTAGAAGTGTTTTCATATCACATGCATTAATCTTCTGGCCTTGGCCAGGGATTACTTCCTTGTTTGTGGCTTATCAAAATTTTCATACAATCTTTAAAAGTTTCTGTTTTTGTTTTTAAAGCGTAATTATTTTTCTAATACTGGTGCGTATAAGGAATTTCGTAGGATTGATGCTCAAAAAGGTTATGATTGAGATCTTTTGTGGTTGTAAGTAGTGCTCTTGATATTGTAAAAAGAAAAACAATGTGATTACTCAGAAGGAAAATCGCGTTCAATCTTATTTCCTTTGAACTTTTCCTTTCCTCCAGGTGTGTCAGGATAGATATCCATATAGGTATATATACTTAGATAGATAATATATTTTCCAAAAGTACGTGGATAGATAATCTATTATCCGGGTATACCTGGATAGATAGCCCATCATTCAGATGTGCCTGGATAGATATAGATATAATAGAATTTCCTTTCGTATAAGTGAATTAATATATAATTTCCAGAATATACTGTTGGAGGCTCATAAATGTAAGTCACCTCCCTCGGAAATAAGCCAGGAAATGAATGCATCCACGCTGAGTAATGACCTCATTTCATTTTATTTGTTGTTATGCACAGAGTTGGCCCCACCTTAAGATGGATTATGTAGTAGTTGGATAAAATATTTTTGTTGCCAAGAATGTACAGTATGTGAAGTGTTAAAGATATTTTGGGATACTTTTGATTTTAAAAAAATTACCTGACAATCCACACAACGGATCTTTAAAACTAACCTTATGGGCCCATGGCACCAATGTTTTCCTCTTTTGTCTTCTTCTTCTTCTTCTTCTTCTTGAGAGAGAGAGAGAGAGAGAGAGAGAGAGAGAGAGAGAGAGAGAGATAACTTATGTGATAATATCTAGATTCTTTACAAGATTGCTACATAAATAGCTTTATTGGCTGGGAAGCAAAGTAGGGTGATATCTTCAATATCAAAAAACAAATATAAGAAAAGAGTAACAGGCAGTAAAACATATCAGTAAGTGTACAGAGCATATTACTGATGTTAGGAATTTTCCATATTTATATTGCGTAAATCTTACAAACATGTAGTCGAATATATAAAAGAAATTATATTAATAGAAATAAGTTAGGAATTGTGTATCGAGAAAGCAGTTCCGTTGTTCTATATAATAATATCAACAATGGATATGTAAATGTTATGTCTTTTTTGTACGATATTATGTCTATACTTTCAAATCTGGTATAAACTGATTCGCGAGTTCATCAGAAATGATGAATTTTTTTTCTTAAAATGCCTTATGAGTTATTAACTACTCTGAAAAAAATTCAGTTGATACTTGGAACATATATATATATATATATATATATATATATATATATATATATATATATATATATATATATATATATATATATATATATATCATCATCATCATCATCATCATATCGTCACATCCCACGCCTATTGACGCAAAGGGACCCAAATTTAACCAGTCGTCTCTAACTTAAGCTTTTAAATCAATACTTCTCCATTTGTCATTTCCTTCTTCACACTTCATAGTCCTCAGTTGAAAGTCTGGTGAACTAATCTCTCATGGGGAGTGCGCAGGGCATGCCCAAACCATCCCCATCTACCCTCACCATGATTTCATCCACATATGTCACATGAGTAATGTCTATTATAGTTTCATTTTTAATACTGTATTGCAATTTAACTCTCAATATTCTTCTGAAACCTTTGTTCTCAAATCGAAATAACCTGTTGTATACTGTTTCATTGTCTTACCATGACCTATGTCCATAAAGTAACACTGATCTCATTAAACTGATATATAGCCTGATTGCTGTGTGTAATTTCAGGCGATTTATGTTCCAAATTTAACCTAGCCATTGTCTGAATTGCTCTTTTTGTTCAATATCTCATCAAACTGTAATTCAAAAGACCTGGTATTAGAGATCCTAGTTTATCAATATTTAAATGATTCTACCTCATTGAATCTTTCTCCTTCCAATGATATTTCATCATATATTGCGAATTCCATTCGCATCATCTATGTCTTTCTTCTATTTATCTTGGGCCTAACCTCCTGTGATATTTCCTGCATTCTGGTATGCGACTGTTGCAATTCCTGTGGTGTTCTGCTAATAAGGACAGCATCATCAGCATACTCTAGTTCAGCTAACTTCCTATTACAAATCCAATCCACCTCTCTTTCCCATCTCCAACTATTCTATGCATTACAAAATCCATGAGAATTATAAACAACATAGGTGACAATACATTCCCTTGGAGTACTCCACAGTTCACTGGAAATCCATTTGATAGGACTCCACTAACATTAAACTTGCACTCACTATGCTCATGAACAGACCTAATCAAATTTACATATTTATGAGGCACTCCTTAATAACGCAGGAATCTCCAAATAATTGGCTGGTTCACACTATCAACGGTTTTTTTCATGGTCCACAAATACCATCAATAGTGGGTTCCTTTATTCTACCCCTTGCTGCAGGACATGTCTTAAAATTAAAATTCGGTCAATATAACTTCTACCTTTTCTAAATCCTGCTATTTCATATCTCAGATTTTCATTAATCTTTGTCTCTAGGCTTTTTCTAGAATAAGCAAACTATATATTTTTATCACAAGTGACGTAGATGTGATGCCTCTGTAATTATTGTAATCAGTAACATCGTGTTTTGCGATTTTCAGCAACACCCCTAGCTCGCATTCATCAGGATTTGTCTCTCCATGTCACATTCGACAAAATATTTTTTGTGCAGTATCTGGTAGTCACCTTATTTTCAGCCAATATCATCTCAGCAGTTATCCAATCGTATCCAGGGGCTTTCTCTCTCTTGAGTTTTTTAAGTATATTCTCGACTTAAAACACACTGAATTCATTTATGAGCACATCAAGACCTTCCTCAGTTTCAGTTATAGCAATCAAATTATTCCCTTCATATCTCCTAGTCATAACCTGGCCTCCTTAAAGTGTTCCATCCAACGTTTCTCTTCTTCATCCTTTTGCGTTATTACAAATCTATATTTCTATTCTATGAGTATATGATTCTTCTTCTTCGCCCCCGTATCGATTTAATTAATCATTCTATGAGCAATTCTAAAACGTAGCCACTCCATGAATTCATAGCTTTGTCAGCCTCTTCTACTTCACTGTCTAAATATTCTCTCCAGTCAATCCTGTCTTTTCTTTTCACTTCACTATCAATACTGGAATACTGAGCATGCTCTACCTTATAAGTTTCATTACTTCATCGAAAACTTTCAAAAATCAATTTGTCTTTGTCTCCAATTTTATAGTATCCTAAGTATCATTTGATATTCATTCTTTCTCCTTTTAACAACATGTCCTGAAACTTCAATACCAACTGATATATGTTTTTGATACCAAAGCATTCTTCGTTAATTGTTTTGTCTCTAAGACTACGAATCAATTCCTACATTCAATTGCAAAGGGTTCTCTGTGCTCATCTTCTAGAAGCTTAGTTTTATCAAACCTAGGTATTCTATCTACATTTCTGTTGGTTGCTACCAGTTTTAATTCTAGAGTCACAATGAGGAGATGGTGATCACTACATATATGTGAACATCTATAGATTCCCCCATTTTTTAGAGTCCTCCTTCTCTCTTTATTAATACTTAAGTGATATATTTGATTTTTGCAATTACCATATACTGAAGTCCGTGTATATTTGTGGAAATCCTTGTGTTGGAAAAGAGTACCTCCGATAACAAGATCGTTTACTAAAAAAGAAAGAAAAAAAAAACTACATAACAGGCTCCACATTCCTTTTCAACTTCACCAAGTCCCTCACCCCCTGTCACATTCTCCATGACTTAATTGGTCTGTCTAACTTTAGTATTGAAGTCACCAATAACAATTTTTACATCTTTCTCTGGGATCTCATCTATTACACTCTGCGGGTCTTTATAGTATCCATCTTTCATTTCTTCAGGGGCATCATTTCTTGGTGCATGGCACACTATAATATTCATATTCTTCAGCTTTAATTTAAACATTACAAGTAACTATCTGCTATTTACAGCTCTCCATGCAAATAACGATTTCTCCGCTCTTGGTGTCATCAACTTTCCAACCCCTTCACTTCAAACTTCATAATTTCTTCCTGAATATATATATATATATATATATATATATATATATATATATATATATATATATATATATATATATATGCGTAAAAATCACAGGAAAACGTGATGCTCAGATGCAGATGAACCACAGGGAAAATGAAAATACGAAATATACGCTTAAGTCCTGACTAGTTTCGTGATACTTCTTCAGAGGACTGATTTATTGAAAGAGGTTTCATTACATTTTATAGGGAAAGCAAACGTACGAACATACATATAGAGATTAAGAGAACAATGGCACTCCCTTACCAGCTACCTGGGTCAAGTGGGTAGAGTCCCCAAGATCATTAGACACCTGCCAAAGAGGGTCATCAAGTGGCGGGTAAATTCTTGTTTTTTTTTACTTTCAGTACAGTTTATATGAAAAACACGGTAGCCTTATCTATATAAATACATAAGCAAAACATACACATAAATACATATATATATATACATACATATACACACACATGTACATATATACACACATACATATATATACATACATATATATACACATACATACATATACCCATATACATATGTATATATACATATATATATATACATACAACATTAATATCATAAACATATAATCATGTATATATCAACACCTATATCTAGAATAACACCATATAGTGCCAATATACTTATGCGTACTATATAGAATAATTGTACCTATTAATGAATGGTAGCTTGGGTCTAAATATTAATTTTATAGCGATGTTAATTATTCACAATACAATCAAGATAATAATGCACTCTTTGCTCACGTTAGAGATAAAAATCACACCATTAATTGGTCAGGTGCAAAGAAATTGGTTCATTCAAATAACTTAGTGGCAAGAAACATCATAGAGTCCAGTTTCATGAAGGAAACCTTTGAAAACAACTGTAATATTGGTCATGGAATGTATAAACTCGACGCCTTTATATGTAAAGAGATTTGTAAGCTATATAAAAAAACATTAACCACTTAATGTAGAATTGAATGTATTGTGAATAATTAACATCGCTGTAAAATTAATATTTAGACCTAAGCTACCATTCA
>NC_090747.1:16583740-16585185 GCF_036898095.1 Palaemon carinicauda
AGATAGTTACTCAAAAAACGAACACACAGCAAGAGAGATATAGGCTCAATTTAAGGATGCCAACAACCAGATTTAAGGCAGCTGCTAAGGCGGGAAGAAAAATTATCCCCAACTTATGATCTATTCCATTTGCCTAACAAAATGTAGGCTGACAACAATTGCAAGCCGGCTAGACATAAAGCAATCGAGTAGATCTCAAATGTCAGGGAAAGTCAGACTAAGCAAATAAACTAAGTTGCAGGCCAGGAACAACGTAACTTAACAAAGGAAGGGAAAAAGCAGTTGACCTACCATGAGGTGCCTGTTGAGGCGACGAAGAGAACAGCCTTATATCTAGGATCACTCTCATGCTTACCCACATAATAGGCTAACAGTCTCACCAAGGTGATACGTCGAGGCATATAGCAACTGACGGAATCCTGCGATGCCAGGAAAATTTAGACTAGGCTAAGGAACCTGTGTTCTACGGTAAGGGGGACGTAGCCTAGCAGGGAGAGGATACTTAACGCTCTTAGAAAATGGTAAGGCGGCAGTAAGGAAAGGCCTGACTGTAGTATTAGAACAAACCGTATTTTTTCCAAGGGATCTGCAGTGAGTAGGGACAGAAAACAAATTATCTCAACCGGCTGCCACTTGACCATAAATTAGGGATAGTAGTCTGGAAGAATGGTAAGGCAGCTTGAAAGGAAGGCCTTCCTATCAATACCAGAACTTAATTAATTTTTTTCTAATTAAACAACAGTATTTAGGCAACGGGAACTATCTCCCTAAACTAGTGCCACCTATCCAACAACTAAGGCTAAATAGACAGGAACGCAACCTTGCCAACATAAGTCGGCAGTGGAGCAACCATCTACAAACTACCAAGGGATAAAGAATGGCTAGCCTGGGCTATAGACTAAGGAAGACAAGCATGTAACAAAGCAAATGCCTAACCTAGAATAATAAAAATAATAATAAGTTACGTATAAAACATTTTAAGTAATAAATATACATATAAAACATTTTAAATCGGCTAGCTAAAACATTCATGTGAATTAGTGAGGAGTTTGAACAACGTGAGTGTCCTGCTTCAGCCACGCAACAGTGGCGAACCAAAAAACAAACACATCGCGAAAAATAATACGAGCGGCCAAATTCTCCACAATAAAAAATGAAAATCAGTACTCAGCTTAACCGATGAAGCAGAAGAGAAGCATCCATGGCCAAAAATCACAAAAACTATGCAAAACTTTGCAACAAACTCCCAAAGCAAGAAAACAAAATTTCGTTACGGAGAAGGTATGGCTAACCAGCTTACATGTTCCAGTAGCACATTAGTATAGGAGTTATAACGGCTCTCCCACGTATCCGATCCTAACACATTTCCTTCGAGACAAGGTTAACTCAATTCATGGAATGATAGCCGTTGTTGTTTTAAATACGTCCCTGTTATATACAAGATA
>NC_090747.1:16588185-16595685 GCF_036898095.1 Palaemon carinicauda
AGCAAGATGATATAAGCCTAAGGACCCAAAACAAGATAAATAGTCAAATGAGTAAAGGAATCATGTGCCTGAGTGCACCCCTAAGCTAGCGAACTCTAACCCAAGACATTGCAAGAGTAATGATACAGAACTTATGGAAATATACATGACTTAAAGAAGGATGGTTTGATTTTGTAGTGACCTCTTCTAAGAACTTCTTGCTATAGCTAAAGTTTTTTTTTTACCATTAATAAGGGATAAGCAGTCACTTGTGTGAAGAAGAATTTTCCTAGTGGTGTCAGGTGTATGAGAAGAGAGGAAAATGTTGAAAGAATATGACAACCTATTCAGGCATACAGTATGTAGGCAAAGAAAATGAAAGAAAGTAATAAGTAATGTTTTACTCCTTTGAATAATTTCCCCAACCCATAGGTGGGTGCTTATAGTCTCTGTCAATTGTTCTGTGCGTTGTGTCATATCGACTTTTTGAGAAAAAGCTACCTGCAGAGAGAAAGGCAAAACAGTTGAAAGCAAACTAATATGTTGTTTTTTCTGCATTAAAAGACTTCTGAAAAAATCTAATTATACTCCTGGAGCGTTGGTAGAAGGGCGTTCACTTGAACTGGAGAAGTGAATAACCTTTTTAAAATCAATCAATAGTGGCATTATTAAATATCAGGTAAAAAACCAATACTTACTGTTCCACAAACAGAGACTATTTGGGAAAAGTGTTGGGCAGTTTGCGAATACATGTTATTGATGAAACCCTCTATAAATGTTAGTGTACTTTCTCATTAAATTTGGGTACTTCTTATTATATTTAATAAAAATCTTGCTATATTCCAAAACCAAGAGAAGAGTGATGAGGAAAAATAACATGTGGCTGATAAATTATGTATGCATCAATGTTATCACGTGAAAGGATGGTATATTACCATCAAGATATCCTTTGAGATGTAGATAAGTTAATTCTTTGTACGCATGCGATATATATCATTAATGTACAAATAAAATAATTTAATATTTGAAAAATGACACACTGAGCTAAAATGACCTAATATGTTTTACCTGGTACTAACTATAAAGCATTTTTGTTGTTTCATTTGTTTTTTATTGTCCATTTCATTTATCATCCATCATCGTTACATTCTATTAAAAAAAAACTATCTAAAAATCTATTCTATCTATATGAATCCCATAATTTTTATGACATGAAAAATCACATTTTCATTAACACTTTTTTTCAATTTATAGACACCTCCTATAATAAGATGTTTTCCACTCCTGTGTTTTTTCCTCGGTGTTCAAATCATTAAACAATCTCTCCTATGATCGCTATCAATCTTTCCTCAAAAAAACTTGCCTATTCATATTTAGCCGTCAAGAAGTGCCATTCACTCATAAACAGCCGTCTGGAAGAGATACCTGTTCCTATTTAACTGTCAAGAACGATAATCTATCCACAAGCAATTGTCAGAGAGGGTTCCTAACTCATGAACAACTATCAAGAAGGGTTACCCACTTACATGCAACCATCAGGGAGGGTTACCTACTCATATAAAACTCTTAAGAAGGGTTATCCACCCATCAGCAATCGTCAGAAAGGGTTACTAACTTATAAACAACTCTCAGGAAGAGTTACCTACATACATGCAACCTTCAGGGAGGGTTACCTACTCATATATAACTCTTAGGAAGGGTTATCCACCCATCAGCAATTGTCAGGAAGGGTTACTAACTTATAAACAACTCTCAGGAAGAGTTACCTACTTACATCCAACATTCAGGGAGGATTACCTACTCATATTTAACTCTCAAGAAGGGTTATCCACCCATCAGATATTGTCAGGAAGGGTTAGTAACTTATAAACAACTGTCAGGAAGAGTTACCTACTTACACGCAACCTTCAGGGAGGGTTAGGTACTCATATATAACTCTTAAGAAGGGTTATCCACCCATCAGCAATTGTCAGAAAGGGTTATTAACTTATAAACCACTGTCAGGAAGAGTTACCTATTTACATGCAACTTTCAGGGAGGGTTACCCACTCAATATAACTCTTAAGAAGGGTTATCCATCCATCAGCAATTGTCAGGAAGGGTTAATAACTTATAAAAAACTATCGGGAAGAGTTACCTACTTACATGCAACCTTCAGGGAGGGTTACCTACTCATATGTAACTCCTAAAAAGGGTTATCCATCTATCAGCAATTGTCAGGAAGGGTTACTGAGATATAAACAACTGTCAGGACGAGTTACCTACTTACACGTAAACTTCAGGAAGGGTTACCTACTCATATATAACTTTTATGAAGGGTTATCCACCCATCAGCAATTGTCAGGAAGAGTTACTAACTTATAAAAATCTGTCAGGAAGAGTTACCTACTCCTATGAAACCTTCTGGAAGGGTTTACCATCTTATCTATAACTGTCAAGAAGTGTTATACATCAGTAAGCTTCTGTCAGGAAGGTTTCCCAACTCATAAAATACTGTCAGTGAAGGTTACCTACTCATATGCAATCTGCAAGAAGGGTTACCTACTCATATATAACTGTTAAGAAGTTTTATCGACCAATAAGGAATTATCAGGAAGGGTTCCCAACCAATAACCAACTGTCAGGAAGGGTTAACTAATCTATGCAACCTTCATCAAGGGTTACCTACTCAAATATAACTGTCAAAAAGTTTTCTCCACTCTTAAGCAATTGTCCGGAAAGGTTACCAACTCATAAACAGCTACTACGAAGTGTTACCTACTCATATATAAATGTTGCAACTGTTTATTCAGTCATAAGGTTACCTTCAATATTTATTCATAACAGAATTACCTTCGCTTGTGGAGGCTAAGTCATTTAATATTATTATTATTATTATTATTATTATTATTATTATTATTATTATTATTATTAATACTTGGTAAGGTACAACCTTAGTTGGAAAGCACAGGATGTTATAAGTCCAAGCCCTTCAACTGGCGAAATAGCCCAGTGAAAAAAGGAAATGAAAACAAACTACAAGAAAAGTTAAAGAAGAATAATAATATTGCAATTAACTATCAAAATATAAACTAAAAGCTTAAAAGTAACAGAATGATAAAAACTTCCAAATAACAAGAGCAAGAGAAACATGATAGAATAGTGTGTCCTAGTGTACCCTCAAGCAAGAGATCTCTAACCCAGATAAGTGGAAGGCCCTGGTACAGAGGCTACTTAGCTAGCAATGCCAGCCATGTCATTTGCTCATATTTCTCGTGTTCTGATTTTATTTTCATGTTTTTTCTTTGTAGTGACTCCCACCAGATCATCATTCTGGATGAATAACCATTTTTTTTTTTTTTGCAATATATTCCATGAGAAACATAGATTAATCTTCGGATTCTGGAAAATATATTTAAGCCTGAGATTAATAAAAAATAAGAGATTATCGATGTCTTCGCCTAGTTACTAATGAAATTTTGGTGTCTAAAATTTCAGCTGATTTAGGAAAGAATTTGAATATTGGAATGAACATAGTAAAATCTTTCTGTCATATCTGTTTATCGCATTGTATATTTTGTAAGGGAGCTGAGTAAAAATATCTTAAAATATCATAAGAAGAAAGAATGATATTATATTATAGTAAAATCTTATGTTATGATGGATTATGAATACTAACCTTGGTTTTCAATCCAAATACACACATGAATATATATATATATATATATATATATATATATATATATATATATATATATATATATATATATATATATATATATATATATATATATATATATATATATATATATATATATATATATATATATATATATATATATATATATATATATATATATATATATATATATATATATATATATATATATATATATATATATATATATATATATATATATATATATATATAACGTTTTGCCCAGGTTTTTGAGTGTGATATTTTTTATGTATTCATATAAAGCTTATGAAATAGTAACATTATATAATGAATAGTCGGTGTGTTAACTTTCTCTTTTTGTGGGAGTGTGAAATAATTTATTAGGAAAAAGAACGGGCCACAGACAAATGGAAAGTTTAATTCTCTTCAACATCGGAGCTGAAAGTTTCCCTACTTTTTAGTGGAAGGAATTGAGTTTCTTCAATGTTTTTTTCATTGTTCAATAACTTTTGCGTTTACACTAATAACAAAACATATACGTATGAATTTCAGAATCCAAAATTACATTGTTTTTAATCACGTAAAATCTAAATATTTAAAAATAGAATAGGTAGAAGAAATTGCTCTTATATATTCTCTACAATCTGTTCAAATGCACATCATTATATCATGTGTAAAGCATCTTGGAAAACTGACACATGCAAATTATGTTGACGAGAAAATTTTCAAATTAAAAAAAGCCAACTGAAAATAATATAATGAAGCTAGAAAAAAAATACTCTTAATGGAAAGTGCTTGCTTTAAAACTGATAAGACCTGATAAACAATGATCAATATAGATGAAATCAAATTTTTATGGTAAAACGATCAAATACTTATTAGAACCAAGGAAGATTATAAATCAGGCTGATGGGAGCATAATCTCATTTCTATTATTATTATTATTATTATTATTATTATTATTATTATTATTATTATTATTATTATTATTATTATTATTATTATTATTATTATTATTATTATTATTTCAGTTGGGATAGTCTTATGCTTGGATATAAATTCTTCTTGAGTTCACAGACTAATAGCATATCATGACGTGGGCTGAAGGATATTCCAGTTCCATTAGACCGTAGCTAATTGGCTGGAGGAACCCCAATAGTGAGAAATTGTCTATTACCTGACCAATGAGTGACACACATATCTCCATGACTGATTACGGCCACCGGTATCTTATGTGAGAAGATGCGTTAGACTTCAGAGATGATAACTCCCAAATTAATTGGACCGTAATCGTAATGGGATTTGCGTGTGATTTAGATATTGATTAAATAATAATTTCGTGAATATAATTGCTTTAATATTTCTATGATATTATTTGGTATTTTATTTATTCTTGCCCAGAATCTAATACCAACTTTATTTTGGAAATGTACATAATATATATGCTAGTCAAATTAAGCTGATGCATGGTAATCCCCGAACAGCAGAAATTTAATTATTTCTGTAATTATTGTTAATAATTGTAATAATTATTGGGAACCTTGCTTGGAATATTATATAGAAGGAGGGATTCCGTAGCTTTAATGTGCTTGTTCATTTAATTCTAGAACTGTTATTGCTGCAATCACTCATGGAACAATAACATAAATGATAGTCACAAATAATAAAATAGTGTAATAAACAAGGAGAAAGGAAAATTAATTCTTTATGGCATTTCATCGATTATTTTCAAAACACAATGGAAAACAGAACAACATCCATAGAAATATACAAATAAAGATTACCTAAACAGATTTATACTAGATTGCTAAAGAGGAACAATAATATCAAATGTACATACGGCTCTTCAATAAGAGTTTCAAGACAATATCGCAGATTACATGTCACTCAATGTGTATAAATACATAAAAAGTAAGAGTTATAAGTGCACCATGACAAAAGACAAGAATACATTAGCATCATTGATCGTTTTGTAGTCATCTTTTATCAATTTCTATGTTACATTTGACTACAACAGAGATGAATTTACTCATAAATAGACATATTAAGTAAAGGATTAACGCGTATATATATATATATATATATATATATATATATATATATATATATATATATATATATATATATATATATATATATATATATATATATATATAAATATACATATACGTATACATATATAATATACATATATATATATATATATATATATATATATATATATATATATATATATATATATATATATATATATATATATATATATATATATATATATATATATACGTATACATATATATATATATATATATATATATATATATATATATATATATATATATATATATATATATATATATATACATATATATATATATATATATATATATATATATATATATATATATATATATATATATATATATATATTATGATTTAAATCCTACCAGTATATCCATGGGGCGTGTTACTTACATTATGGCTGCCAGCTGCGTTAGGATAACTATGTTCAAGCAGAGGACATGCTTGACCTTGAATACATGGAGTTTACACTGGCAGGGAAAATATCATAAAAAGGCTTTTCACTATTTATCCAATTATTTCACATATCTTGCCAGAGAGCCTATTTTATTGTCTCCCTCCCATGACCTTCCTAACACCACTCTTCTCTAACATTAACCCTCTTTGGTATCCAACTTCGGTTTCTCGTGGACGCAGTTGTCGCTGACCAGAAGTCTGTCACTATTCCACGGCGAGTGTACCGAATGAGGCAAGTTTCAGGCGGGCAGGGTTGCTACTTCCGGGACAGGTTCTGAGGACGATATTACCCAATCCACTTTAAGCTTCACGGTCTACCTGTCGCATGGTGTACTTCGGATGATGGTTTGGGTGCTGATAGAAATTATTAGACTATGAATCAGTCATGTAAAAAAAAAAATAATGTTATCCTCCCATGGACTCATAATGTTAAAAAGTTTTATAATTCCATAAGTCCATGGAGAAGTATCATATTATTTTGCGTATTGTAGCATTCATTTTAAATGACTATTTTGTAAGACTTAATCACCTAAGAATTTCATTAGCAAAATTATCAGGAACCCTAGAACTCCGAAAAACAGTAATTATTCTTTAAAAAAAATTCCTAACTGAAAAAGAATCTATCTGGAGAATCTGTGAAACACTGTATTACAAACTTTCTACTTTTGTCCTCATTAGTTTATTCTGAGCTACGTGGCGGAAAAAAAAAAATTGTTCCTTTCTTCGTTATGTATAGATTTTCATAACCAAAATTCTGCACATTTCTATGATTTTATTATACAGTGGCATGTTATTTATCATTAATTTTGACATTGTTATCTTTATTTTATGAGATAACGGAATGATCATTACTGGTGATCTTATTATATAGATATATACTTTTTCCTTGTATATGAAGAGAAATCATTCAGAAAAAAGTATTATCGCTATGTAAGAAATTATTTTGTAAAACAAAACATTTCTAAAGAATCTCAATAAGTTAGGGGTGACAAAGGTTTTAAATACCAATTATTTCTTATATAAACTTCCATTCATGTTTGTGTCCCTATCTCGCTACAGACCAACGAAAATTAAATTCACGAAACAGTACCGCAAATGCTGTTATAAACAACAGGGGACGTATTTTGACTGTTTGGAAACTACATCCCATATTCCTTCTTCCTATTTTAATCCCTAACATACAAAATTCTGGAATAGCCAAAGCACTTGTATTTGATTTGCATAATGATGGTATCCCTTTCAAATCCACTGCAAATCACTTATTTGGTTACATAACATTTTTGGTCTTTTTTTTTATTGGCAAGTCTGAATATCACGGGTATAAA
>NC_090747.1:16600685-16615685 GCF_036898095.1 Palaemon carinicauda
TGTATAACATAAATGTTAATAAATGCAATAAAAAACATATTAAACGATCAAAGCACAGAAAATATTTGTTTTCATCTGAAAGGGAATGGTTATTAATGCCACTGTAAAAGTGATAATTTGCTAAATTTTCTAATATGCATTTCTGTGATATTGAATATCTATTCACACTGTGTAAGTACACACGACACAAGTGTTATCTATATGTTTCTTCAACTCAACTAAATAGAACAGTCCTTAATGTCACCTTGGTGACACTCATTTCAAAGTATTGCACTGAGAGGTGTCAACACCTTCACCCGTTACATTGATGATCCAAATCAATTCACTGTTCATCGCAGCACTAGACGATAGGTTTTAGTACACTACCTGCTGCCACCACATATCGCATGAGTTCTTGCACTTGCTTCACATAATGCTTGTAGAACACTCTGGATGACTTCCATCCAGTGTATGACCAAAGATGGTCAAAATCCATATACTGAAAAAAGTTCAGTGATGAACCGATTTTCCTTGGATCACGACCTGCGGGTGTACTGTCAGGATCCACTCTGCAAATAAAATAGGTAATTCTCGCCCTTAGTTGTTTTAGGGATACGTTTGATCCTAAGATTTCTCCTTTAAAGAGGTACCCTCCCCTGAAGTCTGAAGCTCTTCAAAGATAGACCTTTAGACACTCCGCTGGACACAGCGAGACATCTTCCTTCAAAGGGCAGATTCTTCAGGGACCCCATCTTTTGGTGGGTAGCTGGTTCTTAGCGAGAAATGTTTGATCAGGAAAAGGATTTAGTTCTCCCACTTCTGTGAACTGAATATGGCCTTCATCTCTAGATAGGGCCACTACTTCACTAACTCTGGCCCCCGAGGCTATAGTAAACAAGAAAATTACTTTTTGAGTCAAGTCTTTCAGAGAGCAATCCTCATTGTTCACAGTTGAAGCAAAGTGTAGGACCTTGTCCAAAGACCATGAAAATAGGCTTCGGAGGGGCTGCAGGCCTAAGTCTAACACAAGCCTTAGGGATCTTGTTAAAGATTTCGTTTGACAAGTCTACTTGGAAGGCGTATAGCAGAGGTCTAGTCAGAGCTGATTTACACGTGGTTATCGAATTGGCTGCCAGACCTTGCTTATGAAGGTGGGTAAAGAAGGACAAACAGAAGTCCATTGACATTCCTTTTGGTCCTCTTGCCTTGACGAAAGCAACCGACTTTTTCAAAGATAATTCATATTGTCTTCTGGGTGACATAGACTTATATATTTCTAAGAAGTCTATACTGCCTTTCGAGATCTCAGATCTTTTCTTTAATGCTAAAGAGAGAAAATAATAAGATGAAGGCTTTGGGCTCTCTGTGATGAAGGGAAGACAGTCGACTTTTGTACCTGTTGAGACAGTGCTGGGTCCGGCAGAGGGACCAGCCTCAGCTTCAGTTCCAATACTAGAGGGAACCAGTTGCTCTTTGGCCACTTGGGAGCCACTAGAGCTGCCATTCCCCGAAAGGATCTCAGGTTGTTGAGGACCTTCATTAAGATATTAGTTGGATGGAACAGGTAGATCCAGTTCCATCTGTTCTAGTCGAGGGACATGGCGTACGTCGCTTCCACTAGAGGGTCCTCATATGGGGCCAAATAGCGAGGTAGCTTCTTGTTGTCGCTCATCACGAAGAGGTCGATATGCAGTTTTCGGACTTGACGTAAGATGAAGGAGAATGAGCCTGCATCTAGGGACCATTCTGACTCTATCAGTGTGAGCCTGGATGGAGCGTCCGCAGTCATATTGCGGAACCCTTGAAGGTGAGCTGCTGATAAATTCCATCTCTTCTTTTCCGCCATGCGGAAGATGGACAAAATCACTTGGTTGATTTGGGGCGATCTCGAGCCTTGATGATTCTCCCATCTCACTATCACCTCGCTGTCCAGGATCAGTTTTATATGGGATGATTTGCGAGGGGACAGTTTCTTCAGCATCAGAAAGACTGCCATGGCCTCCAAAATGTTGATGTGGAAGGTCTCGAATAGAGAAGACCAAGTCCCCTGGACTTTCAGTTGATGGGAGTGACCTCCCCATCCTTCCTTCGAGGCATCCGTATGGATGATGACTGAAGGTAGAGGTGGTTGCAAGGGTACGGTCCTCTTTAGGTTCTTGGTCTTCGACCATGGCTTGAGAAGTGATCGTAGTCAAGTCGGTATCGGTCTTCTTAGATCTCTTTGAGCGTTTGATGCTTATCTTCTACAGACTCCTGACGCATCTTTCAACTCTGCTCTTAGCACTAGGTCTGTCACTAATGCAAACTGGAGAGAGCCCAGTACTCTTTCCTCTTGGTGTCTTGAGATCCTGTCGGATTTCAGTAGTCTCTTGACAGATCCTGCTATCTCTCTCCTCTTCCCTGGGGGAATGGAGAGATGGTGTGACTTTAAGTTCCAATTTATTCCGAGCCACTGAAAGTCTTGAGCTGGAGATAATCGATACTTCTTGATGTTGATCTTGAATCGCAGATGTTCCAGGAATTGGATCACTTTCTTGGATGCTTGAAAACACTCCGTCCTAGATGCTGCCCACACCAGCCAGTCGTTCAGGTACAGTACGCTACTACCTGGACTCCTTCTAGGCGTAGTGGTTGAGCGACTGCATCTGCAAGCTTTGTAAAAATCCTTGGGGCTATGTTTAGTCCAAAGGACATGGCTCTGAAGACATACTTCTTCTTCTGTAGCCTGAATCCTAGGTAGAAGGAGATGGGGCGGTTGATTGGAATATGTCAGTAGGAATATGCCAGGTCTATCGAGACTGTGTACGCCCCTTTTGGTAACAGGATCCTTATGTGTTAAAGGGTTAACATCCTGAACTTGTTGTTTTCTATGAACTTGTCGAGTGGCGACAAGTCCAGAATGACTCTGAGTTTGTCTGAGTCCTTCTTGCGAAAACAAAACAGCCTTCCTTGGAATTTGATGGACTTTGCTCTCCTTATCACCCGGTTGCTCAAAAGTTCTAGGGTGTATTCTTCCAGTACAGGGGTGGATTGTTGGAAGAATTGAGGAAATATTGATGGAGCCTCGCTCCAGCTCCATCCAAGTCCATTCCTAATTAGGATGTGGGTCCAAGGATTGAAGGTCCATCGATCCTGAAATTGTAGGAGTCTTCCTCCTACCTCAAGCAACTCATTGCTTCTGGTTTCCGGAGGATTTACCTCCTTGACTGCGTCCTGCCTTACCCCCTTTACCTCTACCCTTGGAACGAAAGGTAGTGGTTTGCATCTCGAACGCAGGGTTGAACGCTGGTGACTGGCAACCAGCTGCTGAGGCACCATCTGATAAGTTGGTTGGGGTTGAGCCACCATTTGGGGCACCGCGGTCATAACAACTGTGGGATGTTGTTGTTGCTGCTGCTATCTGGCAGGGCAAGAGGGCAACCTGGGTCTATTAGTCTACCTCTTAGGCTGGGGACCCTCATCCGGGAAAGACTTCCTCTTCGCCGACTTGCCCCACTTCTGGAGAAGGTTTCTATTCTCCGTGGCGGCCTTGTTTACGACTTCCTTGACTACTTCACTCCGGAAGAGGTCCTTTCCCCAGATATTTGAAGCTATCAGCTTCCTGGATTCATGCTTTACTGAAGCAGAAGCAAACACAAACTCCCTACATGCTCGTCTGGCTTTGACAAAGCCATACAGGTCCTTGACCACAGTAGCCAAATGCATTTTGGCCATGACCATGTTCATATCTGGGGTTCTACTATTGCTTGCCGTCGCCTCTAGGCAAATCTGTAGAGATAGAGATGCGGCAAGTCTTTCTTTTGTCTCTTGCTCCCTAAGCAAGAGAAAGTCAGACAGCATAGGGAGATTTTCGCTGTAATGACGTCTTGCAATATCTGCCTCCAACTTCCCAACAGAGAAGGAAAGGTGGACTTCCTTCCAGTCCTTATCTTCCGTGGGCAGGGCTAAATATAAAGGTCTACACTCATCGAGTGTAGAGCAAGGTTTGCCTGCCTCTATTGCCTTCATGACTGCCTTAAAACGCTTTGATGTAAAAGGAAAGGCTAACGAAGCTGGAGCAAGAAAGGTGGGATGTTTCTTTCTAATGGCTGACCCTTTCGAGTTAGTGAAGCCCTTCTGCTTCAGGCTACTTGATAAAAGAGACTGAGCTTTCTCGTGGTCAAGTACTATGACCTCCTTCAGTTTTGTCTCCTCCTTGGATGTTGGTCCGTCTTCCGACGGACAAAGCAGTCAGGGTAGGACTGAAAGCTGGGCCAGAATTCGACCTCCTCAATAAGGACAGTCCCCAACTTCTCTGATATGAAAATCTTGCCGCTGGTAATAGGCATATATTCTGCATACCTCCACGAATTAACATCAGAGCAAGGTGGAAGATCTTGAACATTGAGTCTCTTGTGAGACCCACGGGACGCGGTGAGAAGGGCAATTTTTCTTTCCCATTCAGCGTACCTTTCTTCGTTTCGTTTGCGAAGACTCTCCATCATTGCCATGAGACTGGCCATTGCCTGTCTCGTGTCATCTGATGGAGGGGCAGAAGACGTAGAGGGTAACGGCTCTGGGGCCGGAACTGACAAGAGGGACTCCCATTCGACATCATCCTCTTCTTCTTCAGTAGTTAAGGTGGACTCCTTCTCGAGACCTTCCGCTAGAAGGTCCTTCTCAGTGTCCTCAGACATCTCCGACATCCTCTCATCTAGGCGGATGTCCTTCATTGCGTGGGAGATGTCCGTATCTACGGCAATCTGGATGCAAAGGATGTCAGGTAGTGGCTGCGGTATGACAGCTACCACAACCACTTTTGGGAACAGCAAGGAGCGCATCCATTCACTAGGAAGGTAAGGTCCCATGGCATTCTTTTGAAAGCCACGAACCCATCTGCGGAGCTTCTCTCGTTCTGCATAAAAAGCCTCGGTAACCAAGGCCTTGCAAATCTTACAGGCATGGAGGTTCAAGTACCTGAGAGGTCCCTTGGAAGTGGCGCAGGGGGCATGAGCCCAGCACTCTTCATGGTCACATTAGTCCTTGCTCCTAACGTTGCAGCAGACTTGAAGGCACTTTGGATGGTCCTCATGTAATGAGAGGAAAATTGAATGAGCATTTGGTAGTTTATCTTACCTGATAAACTATATGAAATAGTATCATTAATATTTTAGTATTATAGCTTAGGATAGACAAGCTAGAAAGGAATTAGGAAAGACACATACTTGTGTTTCCTGTCCAGCCAATTGCTGCGACCTCCCCCAAAATTAAAACCAAAAGTTTTCCTATTCAGGAAACCCAAGGGAAGGATTCTAACCTCTAAGGATAGATAAGTGTAACTTAACACTGACTTTTCCCTAGGTTTTAATTACGTGGGTAAATTGGAGCTGAGCATATATCAGTCTATTGAAAGAAATCTTTTCTCTCAATATAAAACTGGTCTCAACAATAGACAGTGCAAGGATACACAGGGTATGTTAGAAAATAACTACCGTATAATTTATACTATAGTTTCCTGTCTGCAGTATGATCTATACTGCAAATATAGTAGCTACTGTAAAAACATAAACTGTATTTTAGCCGGCATGTTACCGGATAGGCTAGCACCTGGTGTCACAATCCAGACACTGGCTGAGGCAGTGCCCGGTAGCACCGACCCAGCCGGCGGATATTGACGGCACTAGCTGACAGAGGGAAAGCATAGAGTGAAGGGTACCTTATTAAATGATTGTTAACAATAAATAAGGGTGTAAGTACTTAATCTTACTGCCTTCCTCCAGAAGGAGGGCTCAAATGGAAGTGGAGAATGTATCATTCAGGCTTCCCTCCAAACACAAACAGTTGCCAGTCACTGCCGGCCGCTGGTATATGGATGGCAGTCCAAGAGAGGCCTGAAGAACACTTTACAGAATAGGAGTCTCCCACCGGCAGCCGCCACATCCGGCACAGCTTTTCCCGGAGCCTTGCGTCCATTAGGGAAGGCTGAGCGACCAAACAGCTTCTATGTAGAAGCCCCGGCCGGCCCCACAACCCGCCGGCAAGAGGTGAGATACTAGGACGACGGCCAAAGGGTTCCGATGGCTAGGCCGTCGCTAAAGGACAGAGGGGGTAGGGAAAAGGGTCCTGTCTGAATTGTGGAAGGAGGCGGCAGGGTTGCCGGCCCTACCACACAATGAAGAAACTGTTTCAATATCGGCGCCGTCCTAGGCATCAGAAGAATATCTATTCTTCAACCTAGGGTCTGCCGAAATTAGAGTTAAGGGGGAGGCGGCAGGCTTGCCGCCCTCTCAACATGGGAGAAACATTGTTCCAGTGCCGGCGTCATCTTAGGCAGCAGAAGAATGTCTAATCTTAAGCCTATGGTCTGCCAGCACAGGACTAGTCTTTTATACCGCAGGGGAGAAGGTGGCGGCATCATACAACCACTTCAAGTGCGGCCTAGGGAGGTCTAGCCTCCTATGCAGGCGGCTGAAGCCGGCATGGGAGTGACTACTCACCCTGCTGGCCAGCCACTGGCAAAAGACTGAATACTCTGAGGTTCTGTCAAAAACCCAAAGTCGGCTACCTGCTGGTAAGGGAAATAGACAGAAAACACTAGCCTAGTCAAGCCGGAGTGTCTACTCAATGGCAAGACCAAGATAGGGTTGTAGCCTATGACTGCACTCAAGAGGGAAGGAGGGATTACCCTTAAATCTCCACTGAAGAAGAGTATATATTTATAAAATAATTCTAGGAGATATCTATCGCCACCTGAATTGATAAAACGATACACGAGAGTAAACAAGGAACATGTATGAAAGTATACTAAAGCACCTAGGCTAGTAGCCTAGTGACAGGTGAGATTCGGTTACTTTAATCGCCGAAACTCTTTCGTATATGATTGATTAGGAAGAGGAAATATATGCAATCAATATATTTTACAAGTATAAATTGCCTAAATAGCTTCATATTAAAATGCCATTACCGCTAAGAATGTTGTTCTATATCATGCCTGCAGGTAAACTAAAGCGCGTAGACTAGGAAGCCTAGTGCGGGTGAGGTTCGTTTACCTAAATCGCCGAGACTCTAAAGAATACAATCGACATAATATATAACTTCCTGGAATATTATAACTGAATGGCTTCGTAAATTTTCAAGCTATTAAAACTGGGAAAGTCGTTCAGACTAACTAAATAACACATGCCCATGGCGCCTCCGGTGAAGGCGAAGCTCCAACACTTAAAATTAATCTACACTGTAAAGATCAAATATTCAACTTTCCAGAGGCAAAAGAGGCTGGAGATTGCATGAAAAATAAAAAAACAGAGCGTAACGAAAGAGCAACAAGGAAAATCACTGTGCAAAACCACTACAACTATAGGAATAGCACCCTAGCTTGACATACAGAGCCATCTAGATACTCTGTAGTAATACGGGAGGAAGGGTACCTTGATAACGGTTCCCCTTCTATTTTTGCTACTTTCCCCCTCGAGGCAAAAATGCTATTCGGGGTGAAGATTGCTATGCGTCGTATCAAGATATACGTCCCCTGATTTGTGCGATATTCTGAAGAGAGATTTTAAGCATATTCGCGCCAGGGGTTAGAATTCTGGAGAACTAAAGGTAAACTCTCTGGAAATATCACTGTAGTCAAATATCCCTTAGGAAGGTACTTATAGTAACCTGCGATCAGGATGACATGCATTGAGCCCAAAAACAATAGCGAGAGGATCATGTCTATCTGAAGTATAGAGTTTTAACCTATTTATATGGAATATCCTGCACTTCTGTTTGGTCCCAGGAGCCTCTATTTCCCAATTCACCTCTGACAACTTCCTCAACACCTTCCAGGGTCCCTTATATCTTTGTTCAAGGAAATTTTCAGAGCTACTACTTAAAACTAAAACTAATTGTCCAGGCTCAAACCACCGTGCTTTAGATTTCCTATCGAAATTTAATTTCATAGCAGCCTGAGAACTAGCCAAATTTTCTTTGGCAAATTTCCAGGCTCTAGATAATTTTTATTTCTCAAGTCCTCCACAAAGTCTCCTACGTTTGCATCCCCTCCTCGACCAGTCTCAAGCAGCTCATGAAAAATCCCCAAAGGCCCACGTACTTTGTGTCCAAACACCAGTTCGAAAGGAGCAACACCAGATGAAGAATTCGGGTGACTTCTTAGAGCAAAGACAGCAAAGGGAAGCCCTTTATCCCATTCTTCCCCTTGTTCATAACAATACTTTTTCAAAATAGATTTAAGGGTCTGCTGGAATCTTTCCACCACCCCCTGACTCTCTGGATGATATGGTACACTGGTCATGTGCCGAATGGCCAGTTCAGCACACTTACCTTTAAATACCTTACTAGTAAAATTTGTACCGCAGTCAGTTTGAATAGTACGAGGGAGACCATACATGGAAAAGAATTCAATTAGTTTGTCAAATACAACCTTAGAGGTTATCCTTGGCATTGAGAAGGCCTCAGGGAATTGAGATGCTCTATCCCTAATTGTCAAGAGATGGGTAAATCACGAATTAGTTTTATGCAAAGGCCCAACCACATCAATAACTAATTCTACAAAAGGCTCACCTATTGCAGGAAATGGATTTAAGGGAGCTTTAGGAATAATTTGGTTGGGTTTCCCCATCACTTGACAAACTTCACATTCATTAATAAATTGTTCCACAGAGGATTTTAATCTTGGCCACCATAAATATTCTGCCAACTTTCGAAAAGTTTCACATACACCTAAGTGGCCAGAAAAAGAATCATCATGTGCAAGACTCAGGACAGACCTACGGAATTGAGATGGGACAACAATTGGTTCAAAAAGAGACGTCTTGCTCATATCATCAGTTAAAGGAAGACTAATCCGGTATAGTAAACCATTAATCACACAAAACCTGGGTTTAGTCAAATCTGCAGTGTCACCTAAATGAAAATTAAATTCCCTTTTCTGAGCTTCCATAGATAAAAACCTGTCCCAATCAGGTCTCCAAATATTGCTTACTACACTACTACTACTACTATCTAAAGACCCGGGCCTCTCTAAGTCTACTTCTAAACTACCTAAGATTAAATCATCGTCATTATCCATTAAATTTGCAGCTTTTACTGCTGCACGAGTTGTTACTGCAACTGGACAAGTGTACACAGACAATATGGAGAACAACTCCTGTCCTTGGGTATTTAACATATTGTTACCAAAAATGCTGTCAATTCCAGGAATAGGGAGATTCAACAACTGCCAATTCTGTCACTTGATCATAACCAGGGAAAAACAATCTGACCTCCACTAACGGAGGTGAAACAACGGCGTTCAGGAACCCTCCCAGAACAACAAAATTTCCTGTTTAATCAAATAAATCTTAAAAATATTCTTTCAAAACCAGAGACCGAGCTGACCCTGTGTCCCTCAAAAATTTCACACCAATAGTTTTAGAAGTAGATATTAATTTACCAAGCCAAATATATTTATCATAAAGTAGTCATGACTCCTTTCTGCTAGAAGACTGACTAGTGCTACTACTACCATTACTAGTACTAGCTACTGAACAGTTTTCACTTATGGGATTACTGGTAACAGGTTTACAAGTAGATATTAGTGACACAGGATTATCATGATTATTCCTATGGAGGTACCTTCTTCTGGCATAACACTGTGCCTGATAAGGTCCCTGCTTATTATAACAAAAACAAGTCCCCCATATTACCTGGTCCAGAACCAAACTTATTATTTTCGAAAAAGACAAGATTGTCCTGTCCACTCGTGACTTTTCCCTGGTTAATATCGGGCTTATGATTTACATCTGGTGGGTTACCCTGCCATGAGTATTCACAAAAGAACCTGACCTCCTCTGAAAATTAACTGGCCAAGCAGATTGAAAATTCACATCCTTATTCCCAAAACTACCAGACCCAGTTCGATTGGTCTACACAGACTCGTCATCAATTTGGGCGGCCTTACCAAGATTAACAGCTTTTACCTCTTCTAGATAAATTTTCAATTCCTTACTGCATGATTTCTTGAATTCTTCTAGAAGCATGTTTTCTCTCAAAGAGGAGAAAGAGACCACCTGCCGGCTTTTTAACCAATCATCAAATTGTTCCTCTTTAGGCCTAGCAAATTCCACATAAGTAAGGGAGGCCTGCTTCGTAAAATTTCTGAACTTAAGGCGATACGCCTCAGGAACCAAATCATATGCCTTGAGGACAAGAGCCTTAACATTTTGGTAGTTATGTGCTATACCTTCTTCCAAGCCATTATACACTAATTGCCTTGCCCAGCAACCTACATTGAATTAGTACAGTCCACATTTCTGGGGGCCAAGACAACCAAGTGGCAACACGTTCAAATGCCTTGAAAAATTCTTGGACATTCAACTCATCAAATACTTTCACTAATTTCAAGGCCTCACCTTCATTAAATCTATCCTGTGAGTTGCCCCGAGGTGTAGTAAAACGATTAGAATTGCCCTGCAGCCTAGAATTTCTAAATTGATATTGGTCACCTCCCAATTCATGCCGCCTAACCATCTCATTCTCTTCAAATTCTAGTTCCATCAATTCTATCGTTTACATATTAAATTAAATTCACCGTCCTCCTTGGACTCCACCAAAGGACAAACAGGAAACAGAGGATCTTCTGGCGCAGAGATTTCTACAGACTTGAACGGATTAGTGGAAATATTTAGTTTCAGAGGCAAATTAGCCTGACCCTCATAAATAGTTCCTGTCCGGGGAGGATCCTCAAACAAAGTTAGACCTCCATTAACACTTATTTTGTCATCATCATAAATCATGCTACTCTCATGCTCAGAGTCACAACTACCTGGAATCTCATTCTCCCTAACCAAATGTTCAGCCTCAGCCAGACCTTGAGCAGCTTTACTTTTAACAGCTACTAACAATTGATTTTTTTGTATCCGCTGCCCTCAACGGAATACCTAACCATTAGGCACAACTTTCTAAACAAGTCTTATTCAGTACTGGCAGATGTTTTATACAATCAGCTGACCCTAAAAACTCTGCGGGGTCAAACACAAAATCCTCCATTGTACCAGAATTAGCAGGGGAGAAAGGTAATACTCTACAACTAAAGAAAATATTGCCAAATTAACAAAGTGCTGTTCCACGGACCAAAACACTGAGTACACCTGAGAACAATCCTATCACGGTCGCCAAATTATTACAACCCTTAGGAATTGTTACAACCTTTGGGGTTGTTATAAAAGTTCATATTATAATAAATGAAACTCAGTGCTAATGGTCAGCGGAAACAAACACTCAAAAAATTTAACAATATTTAACACTTAATAATTACAGATCAACCTTGGGAGATATGACAAATACCATAACTTAATAATAAGGAAGGACAAATACCAGTCCTTTGAATCACACTGGATTCCCTAAAACTAAGAAGCTAAGCCCTAACAAAGACAGGAAATATATTAGTTATTAATAATAAACTTATTTGGATCAAACAATTTTGCTGGCAAGACCAAAAATTACCCTGATACTAATTCCAAGAAAGAAGGAAGAGAGTAAATAAAACAGGAAAGCCATTATAAATTCTACCTATCAACATAAAACTTTGTCTATAATAGACCTACTGGATGACATTATATAGTCACGACAGAGATATGACAAAATATGTATATATGTATATAAAAAGATTAAATAATACAAAGGATGTATAGTTCTTCTCACTTCATTGGATGTATCAGAGGAGAGACAAAACTAGGGCCGTAATCCACTTGCCATAACAGCTATCAGGGCAGGTCCTGAACACCAGAACATAATCCTAAAGGGAAAGCGATCCCAAACGAAAATCAGACATTCTCTCTTACCTGGGGTCAGGCTCCCTACAGACCACCTCACGAGCTTGTAAGCTCCCAAAATCACTGCAGCTGATTGGAGACGAAAGTGCCAGAAGAAAGCGACGGCACCAATTCTTTGGGAACTCCTCTTTGTTAGGGAAAGGCAGAACTGGCTCAAGTCGCAGGTGGAAAGAGCACCTGCAAGTGTCTACTTGAAGTACGCTAGCCGCAGGTCGAGGCAGGAGACACTCGAATCGCAGGTAACAAGAGAACCTGCAGACAACAAACCAAGGCGAGGAACCTAAGCGTAATCCAAAGAATCATCGTCCAAATAAACTGCCAAAATTCGTCATCCAAAGTCCAAATCAGTACGCTGCTCAAGGTATGATATCAGGGGAGTGCTCAAGCCCGAACTAACCTCAATCCGAGCACCAAAGTCCAGACGTCAAGACGCGTTCAAAAACACGCGTATATATATATATATATATATATATAAATGGTAAATTTTGCACATTTTTACGTGTTTTTTATATTCAAATAAGCCATATATATTTTTGATACATTAATGTCTGGATTCTCTTAACGACCTCGGGATCAGAGCCCCAGGTGAAATCACATAATGACAAGAGCTTGGCTCCGGCCGGGAATCGTACCCTGGTCGGCAAGCTTGTACAGACAGTGACTAACCCACTTGGCCACTGTCTGTACAAGCTTGCCGACCAGGGTTCGATTCCCGGCCGGAGCCAAGCTCTTGTCTTTGTGTGATTTCGCCTGGGGCTCTGATCCCGAGGTCGTTAAGAGAAACCAGACATTAATGTATCAAAAATATATATGGCTTATTTGAATATATATATATATATATATATATGTATATATATATATATATATATATATAACAATCGTTAAAACGGTAGTTCGGTAATATAAACAACCGGGGGTGAGGCGCCTAACCACACTGAGAATCGTTAAATTAAGCACTTTACGCTAGACATTTAAAATGACCAAACATGGACACTTAAATTTCAAAGATAAAATAAACAGCTTCTTATACAAAACAGAGGCTATTCTGCACAAATTGATTCTTAAAAACTAGTAATTAAACCTATAAAAACAAGGCTGATCTAGACTTGCTAATAATACTTATATATATACACACACACACAAACACACACACACACACACACACATATATATATATATATATATATGTATATATATATATATATATATAGTATCTATCTATCCATCTATCTATCTATCTATCTATATATATATATATATATATATGTATGTATATATATATATATATATATATAAATATATATATATATATATATATACATATATATATATATATATATATGTGTTATTGGTATATATTCATATTTATATCATATATATAATATAAATATATATATATATATATATATATAGTTCACATATATATATATATATGTATATATATATATATATATATATATATATTATAAATAGATAGATAGATAGATAGATAGATCAATTGAGGCCCTATGCGTCAATAGGCGTAGGAGGAAGGGAAGATGATGATATCCATAATATCAATGGATGAGTTATTATCAATTTTTTTTTCATCTTTATTGAACGATAATCGTTCGCTATATAGCTTATGGCAAGAACATGCATGTAATTGAGAGGTAATACGTTAAGGTTGTATTATTTTTTACCTTATATTCTTTTGATTCTATGTTTATGAAGATATGTGCAGTTCTGAATTGCTATTTGTTTTGTCTGATACTGAGGAGAAATTTCATAAATTAACTTCTCTTCATGCGGTATTTTTCAGCTATTTTCTTTTAGTTTGCCATATTTTCTCTCTCTCTAGAATCGTACATTGTTTTTTTTGTTATTAATCCTAGATATTCTTCAAAAAAAGATATTTCATAGTATACTGGTTACCCACCTCCAGATATATGCTCGTAATATCTGACCATTTCTTTCCTCATGGGCATCATCTCAATGCGATTCTGCCAAATAACCCATATCTCTCTATCTGATTCTCTCAGGAAAAGATTCAGACTCTCTTTGAATATATTTACGCAACGAGGTCTATTCCTTCTCTTTCCCTGTACACTCTGTATCAGAAATATCTTCCTGAAAAATTCTCGTTGACCCATACAAAAATGTTCCTACTTTTGCATACCCATGTTATGGGTCGGAATTGCCCTTAAGTATTCCAGCAAAGATCAAAACACAGTAACGTAATTTACAAGAAATTGTTAACAAAAAATGCAATCATGATTAACATATATGGCCTCTCTACCTTAGCTTCCTCAGACTTAATCTTTCTTTCTATTTTTTTTTATTGATCAGCCGTAACATCCAGTTTTTTTCTTCCGGACTACCCATGTTTTTGTATTGCCTACCTGTCGATTCCGTGCATGATATGTATATATATATATATATATATATATATATCAAGCGCGGATATATAAATACGTAAAATAGACGTAAATAATAAAAAAGAGAACCGCAGAAACAGGAAAATTTGTAACTGCTAACATTTTGTTGTCATTATTAAGAACCTTATACACGTACAATGGAAAGTAAATATCTAAATAAAATAGTCAAACAAAATTTCAGCGTTTTATTTCCCAGTATGCAATGAGACATGAAAGAGATGAAGCATCAGAGGGAACAATGCATAGACTTCTCTCAGTATATATATCAACATATTGTCTCAAAAATAAACCTTTTTTGCTAGTAGAAACTAGTAATTTACAGCCAAATAAATGAATGTTAATAGCAAAACAATACGGATTCTTTGTTTGAATAAATTCACCTCAAAACGAGAATGTCAATCCTTTTTGTCTGATCATTTCCGTTTTAGAGATTATACAGTGATAATAGAATATTGAGAGAAAGCCACAGACTGCAGTATATAAGGCTCATAATTCACCACCGGTTTGATGAACACCTGGTCAAATAAGTGATTTACTTATATTAGCTTTTGTAATTCATGTTTGTTGATGATCTGTATCTTTTCTCAAATTTCCACATATCTGTTATCAAGGGCTAGTTAAATCGTGCAAAGAATTCGGTGATTATATTATGTTTTTAGTATTTTTTAAGCTGAAACTAAATTTGCAAAGCCGAGATTGCAAACAAATGAAACACTAAGAATATTATTTTTTGAGAACTTATTAACGAAAAAGCGCTATTCTTTGTTCATCGCAGACTTTTGTCAAAAATGCATTTGGTTTTGTTTTTA
>NC_090747.1:16618185-16620685 GCF_036898095.1 Palaemon carinicauda
GCCTCTGATTCTATCCATGGTGAAAAGAAATAGAGATTGGAGAACGTAGAGTGCAGGTGATAAGTTCTCGAGAATCAGTAGATGTTTGAAAAAAAAAAAAAAAAAAAAAAAAAAAAAAAAAAAAAACTAGGGACCTGATTATGATCACATAAATCTTTATTTGATCAGAAAAGTCTATGAAGTATCGAAAAAAAACTTATACACTCTTCATAATCCTACATTAAAATGGGGTTTGAATATACTGATGGAAAAAAATCTTTTATTCAAATACGTGTTTCGTAAAGTTGAGCAGAATGTTAACTAATAAAATTTATGCAAATAAATATTGTTATCGTCCCATCAGAATGAAAGAAAACGAAGCATATGTTTGAGTACGTAAACAGGAGACGGACTGGTTTCGTGTAAAAGTGGCACTGTCACAGTTGTATGCCATTTGTGTTTGATAGATCCATATTTTTTATTGATGTATAGGAAAAAGATATATGGATGTTGTTATATAAGTTTGAGGTATGGAAATGGGTCGTGAGTGACATGAGAAATTGAGATAGACAATCGCAAAATAAAACCTTAGCGACTAAGAAAGAAGATTGAAATTCCTGGCGTGTAGATGGAGTTATAAGTAAAAAAAAGAATAAAAACAAAAGTTGATTTATACAGGATTATTGAGCTCTGACTGCATTTTACGGATTATGGTGAAAAACCACTGGATAAAATAACTTGAGAAAAAAGTTCATCGAAGATAGAAATCCGTTAGGGTAAAGCATATCAGAATACGAGGTTTGAGAAGGAATCTACAAATATGGCTAACGGGATAAGTGAAATGATTTTTTATTATAGAGCTTAATGTCAATCTCTAATAAATAAAAAACAAACCTTTGACACTTAAACCAAAACAGTTAGCTAAGCTAAGAATTGCTTGAATAATTAAACTTTAGGTATAATTTTTAATTACCGAGTTTTATTGGGCTTAAAAAGTCTACTATTGCATGGCTCAAAGCATTTACTTAGTATAGGATTAATTTATCTACAGTTTAGTATTATTCATAATTCCATTACCGATAGCAGGCTTTAGTTAATATCACAATACCTTTATTGTACTGATACTGAAATTCTATCAAAGTGGTAAAGAGAATGAGACGTCATGTTATAGAAATAACATACGTATATCTAAACCACAGGTCTCGAAAATACCGATGTTCAAAGCAGCCCTAAGATGAAGTTAGACTTCTGTCTATAATTTCTTTCCACGTGCCGACGATGCCTTATCTTATGTGTCAAAGAACTGGGAAGATTTTAACTATATTCATTGACAGTTGGCATTAGGAAATGTGGCATAAAAATAATGTTTAACTTGAAGGTAATGTGTACATACTAGAGTTAGTTTTTCAAAATTTAAATTTGTCTGCGTCACATGACGTTGGAAAGATTGAAGTGGTAACGTGTTTTAATTTTTATCTAAGTTAGGATGAAAGTAACGAAACTTTGGATACGGAAAAACTTCTGATTTTTATTAGTAGTTGTTAAAAGTTTAAAGGTTTCCCGTGAATGGCAGCGTAGAGGGACAGAACAATTACCTTGAGACAGGATAATGCCCAGACCCCTTTTCCATTAAGCTAGCACCCGTGAATGCCAGGCTATAGCTGCTGATGACTCTACCGGTAGACCTATAGTCTCACCAAAACTCCCCTTCCCTAATTCACAGGATGGTGATGCTACACACACTACTATCAAGCTTAAGCATACTCGAACACCCGTCCAAAAGATTGCCCTGCTAGGAAGTTTTCGATACGCTACCACAACAAAGTTAAGATTGTGGAAAATTTGTGTAACTAGAAATTTTGAAAATTACTGTATTACAACATGAGAAAATATATGTTTGGCAGTATCATAGGCAGTGAAATACATTAATTCGATTTGACTAAGTTAGAGAAGGGTGACCACATACAAAGCAAGATACGTGTTGGGAAGAGAAGTAGGGTGAATCCATAAAATGTACTAACAAATTGTTAATGCCGTCTGAAAGTTACATTGCATTATTCATCAACAGACACCTTGCGTAAAACCCTTAAATCAACGGTAGCTTCTTCAGGTATTTCTATTTGGAATTAGATTCATAGAATGGTGAAAATCTACACCATAGTAAAGTGAAAACAATATCTATGAGAAATTTAATTTTTTGCGCTTTGTAATGAAATGAAAATATTTCATACTGATAATAGAAAAGTTTCAAAAACCCTTTTGAAATATAGACTGAGATTTTCGCTAAGTTTTCTTGTCTGATATAACTGATCATCTAAATACGTCAACCATAATGGTGAAAGCCAGTTCAATGTTTGTACCAAACATGAGTAATTATGCAAAAGAGATAGAAAATATGCGAAAAATATTTATGATTAGGTTATTTGTGAAGCAAAGTATTTTTTATTTACTTCAGAAATATAGTTCAACTATAGATCAAAGCTTCACAAGGAGAATATATTACTACATCAAAGATATTCAT
>NC_090747.1:16628185-16633185 GCF_036898095.1 Palaemon carinicauda
TCTTGAATAAAACTCCTCAACCAGAAAAGTACTGGTACATTACTGCTTATCCATGATCATCCGCAAACTTATTCCACTTTGTTATGGTAGCTCTTTCTGAATAGTATGGACGGTCCTCTTTTATTCTAGTGTAAACTATGAACATTAAAATAATTGGTGAGGCAATGAGGATTTCTCTTGTGCTATCGTTTCAATCTGTATTCCAAGCATAGCCTTGACGTACTGTAAGCGATTAATAATCATACCCACAGTTGCACAGATTACAATCGATTTTTTTTATAAGCTCTTGGTTCAGGAAAGATATCTGGGGGTTTCTTAACACGAATGGTTCGGCTAGATAAGTTCATATGATATGAAACGTAAGTATATACATTAGAAAATTCAAACTTATGCAAGATTCTCAGTTCATATCTTGATCAATATTCAGGATTTGTTTAAAAAACATAAACTTTGTTTTCAATTGGGGAAGTTGAAAAGTCTCTCTCTCTCTCTCTCTCTCTCTCTCTCTCTCTCTCTCTCGCGTACACGTGCTGTTTTTGAAAAAAATATTTCCACGTTAACCTTTTGCCATTCGGCATAAAACGATGCAAATAGATAAAATGATCTGAGTGAAATGAAAAACCATACGGCCAATTTATTGACTCAAGTCAGAGATAAAAAGGTTGAGATTTTTGCAATATAAATCATCAACAATAGTGAATGATAAAGATGAAAAACAAAACTATCTAATGACTGTAAAGCCATCGAAATTATAATTTCCAGTCAGATATGCAAAATGACTGTTATTGAATTTGATATACTTGATGTCTTCCTGAGAAATTCGTGTTTCTAGATTTGTTGCTCTTCATTTCCTTCATTTATTAGCTTTTGACATATGCTCTCATTTACACACCATTTTGCTCTTCAAAATATTGATTCAAAATTTTCCAAATCAACGTGTTTGACCGGATTTTCTTTTTATTCAGCAAATTATTTTGCCCTAGATGTTTATATTTTACCAAAGTATATTGATTCAAAATTAATCATAAAACAGAAAGAAAATGGTATTTTCATTAAATGAACTCTAAATTCAATTAATTGCAAGAAAAAAAACTCTGAACAAGGAATATTTTAGTCGTGAGAGAATAACTTCTGTTATTCCAAAATACAGCGCACTGGGCAGCATAATACATCAATGAAAAACGATTTGTGAATTGTTATCAGTTCTAGAAAATTTTCCTTTTTTCACAAACATGAAGTTATTATATTCGCATACAAGAATTTCTACGAATTTCAGCTTTGTTGCTGAAGTTCAGGTCTTGCAAAGCTTGGCTTATGGTACCAGATCAGAATTTTGGTTCCTTTCATTACCACAACAAAATGAGAGAAGGGTGCAAAAAAAAATTATACAGTAATTAAATATTGAGGATAATAATAATAAAGCAACCTTATATGTATAAGAGTCTCCAAGGTTCCAGAAGGTGCAGGGAAACTGCTCACTTTGCCAATTGGAAATCAAGCACTGGCTACGCTTCACAGAAAATCTCGAGTTTTGAAAATTTAAATAATCGGCCGGGCAGCATAATGTGAGAATTTTTCTTAAGCTGATAATCTTTTATTCCTTATACTTTAGTATATAGAGAAAATTGGATGCAGCTGGTGATCTTAATTCGGTTGTTATTTATCGTTAAAATCATAAATATCCTCAATTACGTCTGTCACATGAAGTTCTAGAATAAACAATTAAATTTTTGTCTCTTTTAGCAAGTGGAAATTCTTTAAATATTTTTGTTCTTACGAGGTCAGACTCCTTAGTTCCTAACCATTGTCTTGACTATGTCTACTTACTAGATAAACAACCAACAATGATTTGCCCTGAACAAAATTGAAATTATAGTAAATTCTACACCACATCTATTATGATAATTTTCATTTATTTATACTATATACGATAATTTGCATACCGAGAAAGTTTGAAAATAAATAATAGAATAGTTTGGTATAATGTTTTGTCTATGATTTCCAAATGGAACATTGGATATCTCATTTTTGACTGATGCATTTTATTACCCTTTGTTAATAGTCCTTACTTGGCTAAAATAAATGGGTAAACATTTACCAATATTCAATATATGTTGGTCTCATCGCTTTCATTAAAAATTTGATTTGGGTCCCATTTTTCCAAAATCTATTGAAACTGACTTCATATATCTAAAAACTTGTCTAACTGAATAAGAATGATACAATATCTAGAGAGAAAATTAGTCGAGCTTATAACACTTCCCAGCGTCTTATCTATAGGACGCCTCTCTCTCTCTCTCTCTCTCTCCTCTCTCTCTCTCTCTCTCTTTCTCTCTCTCTCTCTCTCTGAAGCACTTCTCATTTGCCTATGTATGCTCTATTATCTGATGCACTCATTGCATTTTTTTCAAGGTAGATAAAACTTATACGAATGAATCTGCTATACCTTTTGAATTTACTCATAATACCTTCCACAATTGTAATATAATTCTCTTGATAGGTATTCCAGTTAGTTATTTTGTTTATCGAGTACAGAATCTAGAGACCTTTGGGTAAGTTGTTTGAAGTTCTAACATCTGGTAAGTTCCCTGTAAAAAAAAATTAGTTACCACTCCCCCCTACCGAGTATTAAAAAATATAAATATAAAAAATTTAGTAGTTTTGCATCTTCCTATGATTCATTAGATTCTTTTGCAACGATCCCTATTTAAAACTTTGCCATAATAAGAATTGCATTTTTATCAGCATCACATAAATATATGTGAATTTAGAGTATGCATATCTACAATACCTTTTGGTTGAAAATATTCCTCTAAACTGTAATTGTTCACCTTATATCACATACTCAGTTCTAATTACCACCTTTCTCAATTCTCATGATTATTGGTTATATTTTCACCCACAAATGGAGATGCTCTACTTAGGAAACTTCTCTATATACCACGCAGAACAATGAAGGTGAAAGAAATTGAGGTATTTTCTATTTCTTTTTCTGTGAATTTGAACAGCATTCCTTACACTTTAACAACTCTGCTAATATTCAGAACATGTTTCCCATCATCCTTACCTGAAACCAATCTTAATACGTCTGTAAACTCTTTTCTAGTCCTGAATCTCCAGATCATCATTTCATTAGTCTAGTTTCCACCTTTGCTCCACTTGGTGCATCCACTTAACACCTATGTTTCTGTAACCAGTAAGCTAAAGAAGTTTCGGTTTTTGGCAAGTCTTGATGGTACTACTTGCTAGCGCAACCACAAAGTTTCTTGATTCCTCTACATGCTTACACCTATTTAGCTGGAATGTCGGCCAGTTGTTTAAAACTATTTTACGTCTTCCACTGTCATGAGTTAGAGATCTCTTGCTTGACGGTACACTCGGGCACACTTTTCTCTCTTATTTCTCTTTCTCTTGCTATTATGAGGTATTCATCCTCTTGATATTTTCAAGATTTTTATATTTTATATATCAAAGATTTGTTTTAATATTATAATTGTTCATTAGCAAGCTTACATTTTTAGAATAAAAGCAGCATGAAATAACACATGAAAATTCCATCAATGTTTATGGAACGTATTGACTGGCATTGATTCACGTTATAGTTTCTAGCCTGATATTTCATGATTCTCAATTCATTGAAACTGTGAGAAATTAAGAAATCTGTTTAAAGCCAGATTAGTGCATCTGGAGTTCGATTGTAAAAATAACGATATATATATATATATATATATATATATATTATCATTATTACTATCCAAGCTAAAACCCTAATTGGAAAAGCAAGATGCTATAAGCCCAGGGGCTCCAATAGGGAAAAATAGCCAAGTGAGGAAAGGAAATAAGGAAATAAATAAATGAAGAGAACAAATTAACAATAAATCCTTCTAAAGAAAGTAATGTCAAAAGAGATATGTCATATATAAACTATTAACAGCGTCAAAAACAAATATGTCATATATAAACTATAAAAAGACTCATGTCCGCCTGGTCAACAAAAAAGCATTTGCTCCAACTTTGACCTTTTGAAGTTCTACTGATTCAACTATCCGATTAGGAAGATCATTCCACAATTTAGTAACAGCTGGAGTAAAACTTCTAGAGTACAGCGTAGTATTGAGCCTCATGATGGAGAAGGCCTGGCTATTAGAATTAACTGCCTGCCTAGTAATACGAACAGGATAGAATTGTCCAGGGAGATCTGAATGTAAAGGATGGTCATAGTTATGAAAAATCTTATGCAACATGCATAATGAACTAATTGAACGACGGTGCCAGAGATTAATATCTAGATCAGGGATAAGAAATTTAATAGACTGTAAGTTTCTGTCCAACAAATTAAGATGAGAATCAGCAGCTGAAGACCAGACATAAGAACAATACTCTAAACAAGGTAGAATGAAAGAATTAAAACACTTCTTCAGAATAGATTGATCACCGAAAATCTTAAAAGACTTCTCAATAAGCCAATTTTTTTTTTGCAATTGAAGAAGACACAGACCTTATATGTTTCTCAATAGTAAATTTGCTGTCGAGAATCACACCTAAAATCCTGAAAGAGTCGTACAAATTTAAAGAAACATTATCAATACTGAGAGCCGGATGTTGAAGAGTGACCGTCCTTGACCTACTTACAATCATACTTTGAGTTTTGTTAGGATTCAACTTCATACCCCATAATTTGCACCATGCACTAATTTTAGCTAAATCTCTATTAAGGGATTCACCAACCCCAGATCTACATTCAGGGGATGGAATTGATGCAAAGAGAGTAGCATCATCTGCATATGCAACAAGCTTGTTTTCTAGGCCAAACCACATGTCATGTGTATATAGTATGAAAAGTAATGGGCCAAGAACACTACCCTGTGGAACACCGGATATCACATTACTATAATCACTATGGTGCTCATCAACAACAACTCTTTGAAATCTATTACTTAAAAAATAAATAATAATGCTAAGAAACAACCCAACCACTCCCAACTGTTTCAGTTTAAAAA
>NC_090747.1:16638185-16645685 GCF_036898095.1 Palaemon carinicauda
CAATATTTCTGTGATATTTCATTCTCTTATATCTTATCTATCAACGATGCATAAGATAATAGTACGTCTCTCTTGCAGCAAGATTTCAGCAATATGCATTAGGTGATGGCCAAGTACGATAATTCTTTAGCAATTTCTATTTAATATCCCCTTTTCTTTATGGCTCTATGAAGCCTTGTTCTCTGGAAGCCATTCTAAACTAATCATATCTAATACTAATCATTATCAAATCTGATTGTTCATGATCCGTTGAAAGATATAGATCTCTTTTAAGCAAATGGAAGTTGAATTATAAGCATCTAGAGTCCTAGACCAATGGGGCTAGGTGGCTGAAGATGCCCTAGAGCGGATTAAGTGATGTCGGCCCTCTCGGCTAAGTGTAGGCAAAAAAGTCACGACTTGATGTCTAGGAGCTCATTATACTCGTACGTCCATAATCGGTTTGAACACATTGCAAATTATTCCTGTTCTCCAGGTAATAAAGGCCACTCGTGTACTGCTGATGGATGTATTTAAAAAAAATCGACAAAAAGTTAAATCCTGAAATTACATTTCATTGGTAAGTGTTTTATTTTGAATGTAATGCTGTATAAAATGATAAAAAGAGAAATGTGCAGAATGCTAGCATCAGCAAGAATATTGGCCCTGCTGGTGCATTCAGTAGCATTATCATAACCTGCACTAATAATATTATTATTATTTATTTTGATTAATAATTATTATCGTTGTCGTTTTAATTTCCTCTTTATCATTAGTATCATTGGTACGTTTTCTGTATAGTTTCCTTTCAGAATATGTTTCCCTTACAAAGGAATAGGTGCAAGCTATGCAACAAGAATATTTTGCTTCAACTACTAATTCACGCTTATGAGGGTTTTGATTGATCGTTAGCTGATGTACGATTGCAAAGGGTAGTTATTCCTTCCATATTTGAATAATTACCTGCTACTCTCAAAAAGGAAGAGAAACCAAAAAGGAGGCCACCAAAAGCAAGTTTCGTGGAAACTCACGAAATATCCGTAGAAACTGCAACAATCCAAGGGACGGTTTGATAAGAGATACAGTAATTTATCTGTACTAAGACTGATACCTTTAACAAGTCCAGCAAGTTTGAATGTAATAAAAAATTGTCCGGGCAGTGTATCAGACCGTTTTGAAAGACAAATAACTGAAAATAAATACTCTCCGTCACCGAGAAGTTTTCTCCGTACTCTTCACTTTTACCCTGCCCATGCATATCGTTATGTGAGGAAAAGGTTCGACACATGCTTACCACATCCTAAAATTATATCAAAAGGGTAACAGCAAGTCTATGGACAACCGGGACTCACTAGCTTTGAAGAAGAAAGCTGATGCAACATTGAAAACCAGTAAACCATTATCATGTCTATTGATAATGAAGAAAATAGCAATTAAGCTGGAAATCGAGCGGGACGGCACGAGATCTTCGATTTAATGGGTACTGAACTGGATGATGATAGCATTCCATTTGCAAGCGAACCACAAGTACTAGGTTGAACTCATTGAGTAGTAGTTGAACATAACCAATAGGTTATCTTTTGATAAACGGACTAGGTGCAGCTGAGCGTGTTAATTTTATAAGGTAATATTTGGCTAATATGCATTCAATGGGGGTCGAAATTATCTCTTTAACTTTTGATGCTGGGTGGCAGTCTAGACTGAAAATATAAAAATTTTATTTCTTCATCCAGTGACGCAAGAGCAGATAATTATATATATATTTACCCATGTCATATGTTAAAGTTAATTAGAGATCAATTAGGGTAAACTCCTTGTTTTGATGGGGAGGAAAACCTAATCAAGTAGAATTTCATTGAAGAATTACATCAGCTTCAAGCACGCTCGGGTTTGTATTTAGGGAATAGATTAAGATTGCAGCATCTGACAATGATTAAAAAAAAATAGATTAATGTTAAACTTACAGCAAAAATACTGAGTGAATCTGTGGCAAAAACACTGCAGTTATGTCTTCATAAAAATTTTGAAGAGTTTAAGGGATCCTTAGATTCATAATTTGTATACGGAGTATGATTAAAATATATGACAATTTAATAGGTTGTCCTGAACCCCAATTAAAAAAAAAAAAAAGATAATGCATAAGCTAAGCCAAGATCACATAGAACTCCTTTTTTGGTCGAGTTACATTGTAAGTATGCAGTAACAACCCAACTGGCCGTCAGTTTTCAGTAGCTTACAAATTAATTTGAGCTCATAATGACTTGCAGGATGTACTCTAAGGGAGCTCTTTATCTCTGGAATCATTAAACTGTGCTTTTTCATACAGCTCCTCTATCCAAGCCATAAATTCTTCAACTGATGGGAAAAAAATGTTCAACGATAAAACAAGCACCTGATTTTGATGATTATGATTATACGTATCTTCCAACTAGATAAAATTTGTCATTGTGTCCAACAAGCCATGTTGACTATATTGCGGCATTCGATGTCTTTAAACTGAAATAATCATCGAAGTGTCAAACCTCTTACTAGTGCTGATAACAGTTCTTTGTATTCTGTAATTAGATTGAAAAATAAATGTGTTCTAATACACCCATCTGATGACGTGATAAATAAATGCCTGTGCTGTGAAAAGAAATTCAGAGTGTTGGAAGCAAATGACATTGATCACATATATAATAGGATAAAAAGTATATGCAGACAAATTTTAATCTCTGTATTACAATATTATACTTTTATCAATATATTTACAAAATTATTTAAACATATGTACGAAACTAAAGCAGTAAATAACCCTATTTATTTTACTCATTAAGGTTTTGGTAGAAAAATTACCTGCATATCAGATATTTTCATGATGCTGAAAAGTTGTTAGTAAGATACTGGCAGAAAGTAAAAGGAGAAGTAGTAAGACATATACAAAACTGATACACTTTAATGGGCTAGTAGTTGCTTCCTGGATGAATCGTTATATACCCATAGTGTATCTCATATGGATGGATAAACCCTTTAATCCTGGTACCTGGTGAAAACTTTAGAAAGAATTATTCGTTTACAAATGATATTCCTATCACTATGTTAATCTTCCATTTCCCTTTTCGAGGAATTGATCCTTTTCGGGATTATCTTAATACTCGAGAATAACGTGTTAAGGGTAAAGTGGTGGCTGATTACTCTCCTCCTCCCAAGTCCTTCTTCTTACGAAGGGGGCGTGTCGGCTATGGCAGTTCGCTACACCGATTCTCTTAAGCGTAGATTACCTGCGACAACTCCACCCATTTAATCTTCATGATATAGACCAACAACCCTGATGAATGATAAAACATCTGTGAATGCTCTATTTTTATTTTAGAAAGAAACACAAACTCCAGATATTCTACAATAAAAGTAAATTTCAAAGTTTCTCTTTCATCTAGAAGAATAATAATAATAGTGACAATTTTTTGGGAGGAGCAATGAAAACGAAATGAATGACCAAATTTCAATTTATTTTTTATTTCTTTTTTAAATACAAAAACTCTAGACATTCTACTATAAAGCTTAAATTCCGCGTTTCTCTGGCTTGTTAAAGAATAACAGTGCCCTTTTTGAGATGGTGATAAAATACAGAATTGAATGGAAAATTTAGTAAACACGAAATCATCGGGAGCAGCCGAAAATAAAGGTATAGAACAATCATGAAAATAGGAGCTTACGTAGAAATGCGTGCAAACAGTATTTAAAATATATCATTACAACTTGCATGTTTTTATAGGTACTCAGATTATTTAATATCGCCATTTCACATTATATATATATATATATATATATATATATATATATATATTTTTTTTTTTGCGAATCCCACATGATAACTCTCTCTCTCTCTCTCTCTCTCTCTCTCTCTCTCTCTCTCTCTCCACATACAATTCAATTTTGAAATAAATAATTCTTTATGTAAATGACATCAAAGTTGGATATCAGATGAAAATAGGAACTCTTTATTTCAAATATTGCTATTATTCTAAAGATATGAATTACTGATTGATTAAATGTTACTAGAAGAGAATAGCTACGAATGAGTCTTTTATGAAATTTTAAATGCAATACAAAATTTTCAAAGAAGTATTTTCATATATGAACTCTAAAATATTATAATTTAAGAGCTGCTTGAAAAGTCATTTTTTTTTTTTATAGTTAAGTAGTTATGAGGCATTCGAACGGGAAAATTCAAATTATATATTCCAAATCCTTAAACATTACGCTTAATTTTTGCCAAAAATGTGTATCCATCTAAAACTTATTTACTTAAATCCCTTACACACTAGATTTGAAGCCTTAAGCCACTCAAACCTTCTTGACTTAGAAAAGATATATCTAGGCTTGAAAGTTGATGAATCTGTTCTGAAAGTAGTAATGAAAAAGATTATTTTACGGAGATATATAGTTTTACACGACACTACTGACGACATTAATAGATTTATATCCTCATAAACTGTTTTTTTATTTTTATTTAATTTTTTTTTCACAGACTTGTCTGATATTGACTAATGAAGCATAATTTTTTCATAACCGTAGCTAGAAATGTGAATTATTCAGGATTCCCTAACCTATACTAAAAAAAAAGATAATAATCAGATATTCTCCTTAGAGTATACTGTTCTTAGCCGTATGTCAGTAAAATAGAGGCAACCGTAATTCTTACCATGGTTTGTTGATATCTGTTAGGGGTTAGTGGCCGTAATATCACTTCTTAACGTCATTATATCCGCTTTTAAAACAGTAAATGCCTGTCAACAATTATTCAAGGATTTATACAGTGTTTACGGGAAATTTGTAACAGTGTAGTATTTAAAGGCCAGGAATGAAAAGTATGAAAACAATCATCTCGAAAAAAAAAATGGTGGAAGGAAATACAGACTCAAGGAAAGTTGGTGCAATTCGTTCACTCAGTTTAAATATTATGTAAAGAAATGAAAAACAAATTTTACGCAAAGAACCCGATATATTTCAATTACCCAACTTTATTGGAATATAGTGTAATAGTTAAGTATTTGTTATTAGATAAATTGTATGAAAAGTAGACACACATACCGATTGAACAGCAAGATAACCGAGGAATATAAAAGAACAATAAATAAAAAGAGAATGAAAAACCTAAATATTTCAAGCTTTGGACAAATAACAGTAAAAGAGGGGTGGGGAGGATTGAGAAAAAAGTGTTAAATACTCTGTGGTAAAGGTTTTACTTTTTCATGCAGGGTTTACTGGATATTCGTAATATTTGTTCTTTAAAGAATTGGTTCCGGGCGCATATTCCTGAAGTCTGGATGGAAATAGACCCTCTCGGATATTAGAACCAATCAGAGCGTGTTTTGTAGCAGTGACGTCATGCTACTCAGCCCTCCCTAGCGCTACTACGTTTACGCCTTTTCTTAATTTTCGCAGAAGCACCAGTTATATTAACCCTTTTACCCCCAGGCTCTTTGGAAATTTCCAACCCTTAACCCCCAAGGGGTTATTTTTTCCCCAGCACATTTTGCAGTATATTTCTTTTAAATTGCTCTAACAGCCTTAATTTTTGTCATAGAGAGGTCGGGTTGGTCTCATTCTCTTGGAAAATGCCTGAATTTTCTCAAAAAATTATCAAAAATATGAAAAAATAAATTTTTATAGCATTTTTTTGCAAGGACGTACCGGTACGTCCATGGGGGTAAAGGGATGGGTTTTGTGAAACGTACCAGTACGTCCTTTGGGGGTAAAAGGGTTAATCTTATATAATAGGTTTAATATTGGTAAATATAGTTATTATAGATGTAGACAGAAAATATGTATCAACTATGCTGTACCAGTCAGCTAATATTTACGCTGGGGCTTATGCAACATAAGTTACTGAGATACGCAAGGCATATGGGACCATTGCTCAATGAAACATGCAGAAAGCCATGCATATGGCAGTCAGCCGCTTCACTACATAATAATTCATGCGGAAGCACCAGTTTTGAGAATAGAATCTTGTAACAGGTTTCAATATTGGTAAATATAATTATTAAAAATAAAAGTAGAGATACGCAAGGCATATGGCTGGCAACATTGCTCAATAAAACGTACCAGAAGGCCTATGATCCTATGTCATCAACTATTCCGTTACGTGATATTTCACCCATTGAAAAAAAAATGACTCAACTACTCATATTTGCCTCGACACTTAAGCTTTTAGAACATGAAATAGGCCGAGTTTAAGATTTTTCTTACCTTGAATTTTATTTGGAATCATTGTACCCTCCAAATTGCACAAATTTCGCCTTGTTGATTATATATATTTCTCCTGCAAGTTGATTTGTTCTTTGCTGCTTATATACACATACATTTTCCATTGTTGTTTTGTAGTTTTGACTCAATGTTTTTGAAATATACATATTTAGTCACGTTAGGCTAGAATACGGATGGTAATTCATGTTCGGAAGTATACATGGTGTGAGACAGGAAATATAGCCCTCTATTTTAGTTGCTTGGGTAAATCTATGTTGCAATAAAAAAAACATATTCTTTTAATAATATCCAACGGAAATTAGTAGCATATTCATTCTAGTCAAAGAAAAATATACCAGAATTCTTATTTTTTTTTCAATAGCACAGATATGTAATAAAACACACAAATTTACACTGTGTATTACAACCAAGGCTATGCTCAAGTTTTGTTATGAAGATATCCTAAACTATGACAAATCTTTGCTTTGCTTATATTATACATATTACCAGTGCAGCCTTGGATACCAAAAATCTTTCCTTTGCTGATATTTTGTTGTAAATTTCAAAATCAACTGCATAGCCTGGAATGCAAGGAAAAAACAAAAACAAATTGTTTACAAAAGATTATTCTATACAAAGGTTTATTATATACAAAAGATTACTCACATTGTACATCATACCAAACTTGATTGACTCCAAATTGCACAACTCCATTGTCAACCTGATACAATAAAAATTGAATAACTCATGTCTTAAGAGCTATAATAAATACATAAAATTAATACGTTGCCTAAACACTAATCAAAAACTACTGTGAAGTGTGAGAAATATGTATTCGGAAGTATCCTATTCTCTATTTGAATCAAACATATTTTAATAAAAAAATACATAAATATAACTATTTTTCACTTAATGACTTGTGCCATGAGATTTCCCATTGGTCACATTGCAGGAAATGTCGTGATCGAAATTACGGGGACGTTTAGGTTGTGAAGACTGAGCACCTGTCGGATGACGGACTTTACACAGCGGTGCAGCCCCCCCTGGCCTGCTAGTTGAGCATTTTGCGATAGAGGGGAAGCCACTACCTTTAAAATCTAACAACTCGGGATTTGTTGTATACTCCATAGTGACTAAAATAAAAGTAACACACGACACGACAAAAACAACAGACTAGGAGGACTAAAGGCTACAGATTCAATCAATTCGACAGAAACTACAGAATAAGAACAGCACATGCAGTTTGTTCACATTGAGCAATGGTGCCATATACCTTACGCACTCAGATTC
>NC_090747.1:16650685-16655685 GCF_036898095.1 Palaemon carinicauda
TTGGCCTCCCGTTTTTCTTGCCCCGCAGAAATATAGACTGTATTAATACAGTGTAGGTTAGTGGGCAAGGAAATGCGGGTGCATAATGCCTTTTTAAGGTGATAGGGATGTGGGTAGAGTCCAAGGAGGTTCTTCTCCCCCTAAAATTTTTGCTAATAGAGATTTTCCAGGTGGGGGAAATAACAGGTAAAATGGGAATAGGAGCTCAGGCCATAAAGAAAGCTGCAACAAGCTCGGGCATTTCCAAAACCAGTGCAATGCCTGTAGGATGTACCTACAGTGCAATAATCAAACTCCTGTAGCCTTGGTTAATGATAAGTCACAGGTTAGTAGCAGTAGTCCTGTACACAGACCTGTACTAGATAGGAGTAGTCTAGAAATTAGTAGTAAGCCTAATGTTCCTAATCCACAATCATGACTCAAGTACGACAAATATATGTTGCCTGGAAAGTGGATTTTTGACTCTCATGTTGTCCTGATGGAGCTTTTAGGGACACTGGTTCTGCCCATTCGTTAGTCAAGAATGGTTTCGAAAAATATACTGGAAAATTTGTATTGTTAGGAGGTTTTCGGGAATCAGTTGTGTCCGCTCCTTTGGTAAATGTCCGCATGTCTTTTCCAAGATATGATCGCGTCACTGAGTTGGCTCTGGAGGATAGTCTACCTATTCCGGTTATTGATGGTATCCTGGGAAATGATATGCTGGATAGTGAAGGACTGGACCTGTTCCCTATATTATCAGTAAATGCTAATCCCGTGGCTGTATTGCTCGGTCCGCAGCAAAATCTCCTAATTTACTCAATGTGGTGAACAATGATGACTTAATGTTAAGTAGTATAGAGTTAGCTGTTTTAAGGCACGGGCCAGTACAGAGCAGTTGTAATGATGTAGCTAATATGAAACTTGATTGGGACAGACCTGTTTTTATTAAAGCTCAAACAAATTAATTTAATTTTGATTTGAGCGATATTGAGGATCTGACTAAACCCAGGTTTGGAGTTGTAATGGGCTTATTATATAGGTTTAGTCATCCAACATCTGATAATTTGAGTAAAACTGCTCGGGTAGAACAGATTGTGGTACCTTCTCAATTCAGAAATTATTTTGTGGTTAGCTCATACTAATTTTTTTTCAGGTCATTTGGGTGTGTTAAAAACTTTTCATAGCCTTGCTAGGTGTCTTTGGTGGTCTGGAATTAAATTGAGTGTGAAGCAGTTTATCAGAGAGTGTGAGACTTGTCAGGTTATGGGTAAATCAAATCAGGGGATCCCTAAAGATCCGTTGCATCCCATACCTGCTATAGGTGATCCATTTTTTGAGTTAGTAATTGATGTGGTAGGTCCCTTAAACAAAACTAAAACAAGTTACATATATTTACTAACTATCATGGATAGAGCCTCTCGCTTTCCTGAAGCTATACCTATGAGGCTTATTACTTCCAAAGTTGTCTTTGAGAAATTAATGGATTTCTTTTCCAGGTATGGTCCCCCGTGTGTAATTCAGACCGACTGCGGGACAAAATTCATGAGTAAGGTATTTAAGGATAAGTGTGATGAACTGGCCATTCAGCACGTTACCAGCGTACCTTATCACCCAGAGAGTCAAGGAGTGATGGAAAGGTTCCACCAAACCCTTAAGTCTGTCCTGAAAAAACATTGTTATGATCATGATAGTGACTGGGACAAAGCCCTCCCTTTTGCCCTCTTTACTATCAGGAATCATCCTAACTCTTCCACTGGTGTAGCTCCTTTCGAGTTGGTATTTGGGCACACGGTTCGTGGACCATTGGAAATTGTTTTTGAAATGCTCAAATCCAACCGGAAGGAGGAAATAAATGTTAAAAGGTTTGTGGAAGACTTGAAGGGAAGAATGGTTAGTGCCTGGAAGGTTGTCAGGAAAAATTTGGAACGATCCCAGTCAGTAATGAAGAACAACTTTGACAAAAAGGTAAAGGTACGTTCATTTGAACCTTGGGAGTTGGTTTTTGTGCTGAGTATGGACCCGGATAACTTTCTTGAACCAAGATATAAGGGCTCTTGAAAGGTATTGAGGAAACTGTTAAAGGTTAACTATGAAATGGAAGCTCCCGGCTTAAGCCGTAAATGTTGAATATTTCATGGTAATTGTCTGTAACCTTATATTGGTAAGCAAGGTGATTCATTAGCGATAGTGTTCGCGCCTGTGTCTGTGGTATTGGATGTGCCTCTCGAGGACTCGAACGAATTAGGGTGTCATTTTCCTTCGGATGCATTGGGTGAAAATATGCCAAATTTGGAGATGATAAAAAGTAATTTAGATAATTTAGATGTTAACAAACGAGAATATGTGCTCAATTTTATTTATTCCTTTTCAGATATTTTTCAGGAAGCTTTAAGTAGGATAAATATTCTAAGTCATGACGTTGATATAGTTGATGCTTCCCCTTTGAAGTAGAGTCATTACTGGCAGAGCCCAGTAAAATGGGATTTGGTCAGTAAGGAGATAGAGTATATGTTGAAACATAACCTTATTCAACCATCCGTAAGACCCTAGAGTTCTCTTATTGTACTAGTAAGGAAAGCAGACGGTATGTTTTGCATGTGTGTGGACTACTGTAAAGTGAACACCCAACTGAAAAATTATTCTTTTCCTCTCCCTCGTATTGATGATTGTCTGGATCGGATTGGTTCTGCCAAATTTATTTCTAAGTTGGATCTTTTAAAGGGTTATTGGCAGGTTCCATTGTCAGACCGAACTCGTGAAATATCCGCCTTTGTCACTCCGTTTGGCCTATACGACTGTAAGGTTATGCCTTTTGGAATGAAAAATTCTGCATGTACTTTTCAAAAGCTCTTGAATAGGGAAATTTGTGGTTTGAAAGGAATGAAAATTTATATTGAGGACTTAGTGGTATATAGAAATGACTGGTGTTACGACCTTATTTATGGCCGTAATTTCAAGGGTTCTCGTCTCTACTCAGAATTTGCGGTCTGTAAAAATGTAACACAGTAACTTGGAACAAAAGAACAAACACCTCAACAAAAGTTACAATATTTATTTACACATACAAACAAAAAAAGGTAATGGTTGGTACCGACGAAAACCAAAATAAATGGATGTACAAATAAGGGAAAACCAACCTTAAGATCTTTAAAAGATCACCTACAACTAAATTAAACCCTAAGATAAGAAATAGGAAATTTTAAATGTGATATTTCAGGCAGGTACCTTTCAAATTACCGGCCAGAAAAATCTAACCTAATAAACTATGTTAGGTAGAAGGAAGAAAGAGAAAATAAATGGGAAACTTAATAATATTCCTACGTAACAAAGACAAACTAACTTGAATGCTACACTTAACGTAATAAACAATGAATTACAAAAAATAATCTTACAAATTGATGCAAAGGAATAACCTCAAGAGGCTTAGTGGATTGTCTCATCAGGCTCTACAAGGTCCAGAGGACTGTACTGCAAACCGGGACGGGCACATCTACTGGTACTCAGCGATCCACGATCGTCGCAAATAGCTATAAAAATATCGCATACCTGTAGAAAGCTGCCCTACTTCTCTCCACGAGTTCCAAGAAGTCACTGACGCTGATGAACAGGTCAACTGGGTCAAGCTGCAATGTCTGCAGGCAGTCCAAAATACCACGGGAACACTAAGGTTGGTAGCCTATGAGAATCCGGAATGTCAACGGATTTCGCACTCCACAAACTGCCCCGTTCTCACTAGATACGGGCCAACTTGTTCGAAATTCTTCCGACGAACGACGGTAGGGGCGTGGCTGATGAATGCTGCGGGTGACAAACACCAGCGACCACAAACAAGGCAACGAAGGAATAAAGAAGCCGTGATCACAAAACTCCAGAGGTGACCAAAAATTAAGTGGCAAAGCGTCAGGCTGTGAGGAGGAACTCGAACTAACCCTGTCACGTATTACCACCCTTACGATCAAGCCTTCCAATTGAGTCAACACAGTTCATAGGAGAGAAAAACAACGATCGTTAACAAGGCACTTCAGTGGTTCACCAATACCGGGGGAGAAGTTGGTAAACAAAGCAAAACTGCGAAGTCATATGACTCCCTTACAGAGTTCATCAAACAAAGAAAATGTTTAAATATACGAAAAAGGACGCTTGCTTATTAATATACTTGAAACTAAATCAAGATCAAAAGGCTGGACAAGTATTAATAACTTAAAATCAAAATATAATGAATTTACTTCAATCTAATATCTAGGATACCCTTATATTAAGGTTACGTAAGGTTTTTGAAGCCCTTAGGTCTGAAGGTTAGTTGTTAATTTGGCTAAGTGCAAATTGGGTCAGGCTAAGGTTTGTTATTTGGGTCATAAGGTTGGTTTAGGTCAGGTGGCTCCGAAACAAGCTAATCTTGAGGCAATTATAAATTTGAAAAGGCCTGGTAATGTTAGAGAGGTAAGAGGAGTGCTGGGCATGACGGGTTATTACCACAGATCTGTGCGTAATTACTCTAATCTTGCTCAGCCTCTCACTAGTTTATTAGAAAAAGGAAAAATTTTCTGGTGGTCGGATCAGTGTGAAAAATCTTTCAATAAACTTAAATCAGTATTAATTACTAACCCCATTTTGACTTCCCATATTTTCAGAAGCCTTTTATTATAGCAGTAGATGCCAGTGACATTGGCATTGGAGGTGTTCTTTTTCAGAGAAAGGAGGAACGGTGTTCATCCTTTGTCTTACTATAGGAAAAAGCTTCTGGCGGCGGAAAAACGTTACTACACTATAGAAAAGGAAGATCTTTCTTTGGTCCACGCTCTTAACTATTTTAAGTCATACGTAACAAATTATTCTTTCCCGGTTGAGATATGGACGGATTACAATCCTCTGGTTTTCATCGACTGGATGAAGAGAGCAAACCTGAGGAATTTGCGCTGAGCCCTTTTTCTGCAGGAATTTATTTTGGTTATAAAATATGTTGGAAGGACTGACAACAAAATTCCTGATACCCTTTCTAGATTTTATTGTGCGTGCCT
>NC_090747.1:16673185-16675685 GCF_036898095.1 Palaemon carinicauda
AAACTTAATGCTCAGTACATTTCCAATAAAATGAGTGTGGGCGAATAAGACGCAGATTTCACTATGAACTAGTTTATTAAAAATTTAATAAACATATATATCAGTCAACATTTGTAAAATTTATAAAATGTGGACGATATCCATTAAAGCATAAAGAAAACAGTAAAAAGAAAATATTGTTTCGTCTAAAAGGAAAGAGATTTGCCACTTTAATCGAATTATTAGTAATATTGATACAGTCTGTGTTACTGTTTATTTACACTAGCGTAAGAAACGCTTAGCACAATTGTCCATATTATGCTTTTAGTTCACCAAAGTCAATGGAACAGTTCGTAAGGACACTTTAGTAGCCTATCACTCAGTGTGTAGTAACAGTCCGCGACTACACACCCACCCTCTTAGTTAATCGTCACAAATTAATTTCACTGTTCTTCGCAGATTTAAACAGCAGGTTTTAGAATTCTACCTGCTGCTACCACAGATCTCTTGAGTTGCTCCACTTGCTTCGTAAAGTGCATAAAGAACACCTTTGATGACTACCAGCCGGTGTATGAACGAAGATGTTCAAAGTCCATATAATTAAGGAAATTTTATGGAAGAGGCAACTTTCCTCGAATCATGACTTGCGGGTGTACTGTCTGGATCCGCTCTGCGAATAACATAGGTGAGTTTCGCCCTTAGTTGTTTCAGAGATAAATTTGAACCCGAGGTTTCTCCTCTGAACAGCTGTCCTCCCTTAAATTCTGAAGTTCTATGAAGATAGACCTTTAGGCACTCCACTGGACATAGAGATGTATCTTCCTTCAGAGGCCAGATTCTCTAGGGACCCCACCTGTTGGTGGGTAGCTCGTTCTTGGTAAGAAACGTTGGGTCTGGAAATAGATTCAGTTCTCTCTCCAAGAACTGGACGTGGCCTTCCTCTCTAGAGAGAGCCACTATTTCACTAACTCTGGCCCCCAAAGCGAGTGCAAACAGAATTATAACTTTTTGAGTCAAATCCTTCTAAGCACACTGCTCATTGTTCATTATTTAGGCAAAATGAAGAATCTTATCTAGTGATCATGAAATAGGTCTTGGAGGCGCTGAAGGACTAAGCTTAGCACGGGCCTTCGGAATTCATTAAGAACGTCGTTAGAAAGGTCAACCTGAATGGCATATAGTCTTGTTAAGGCAGATTTGCACATTGATATTGTGTTGGCTGCTAAACCCTGCTCATGAAGGTGAATGGAGAATGATAAACAGAAATCTGTCGAGATTTCTTTTTGGTTTCTTCGCCTTGACAAAGTACACCCGCTTCTTCCATGATGCCTCATATTGTCTTCTGGTTTCCTCCAAAAAGTCTATACTGTCTTTTGATACCACGAATCTTTTTTTCATCGCTAAGGAGAGAAAATCATGAGATGCAGGTTCCGGGTTTTCTGTGATGAAGCGAAGACAGTCGACTTCTGTACTCGCTGAGACAGGGTTGGATCCGGTAGCGGTACAAACTTCCGTCGTAGTTCCAATGCCAGAGGGAACCACACGCTGTTTGGCCACTTGTGGGCCACTATTGCCGCTTTCCCTTTGAAGGATATCAGTTTGTCGAGGACCTTCAAAAGTAGGTTGTGCGGAGGGAACAGGTAAATCCTGGACCATCTGTTAAAGTCTAGGGACATAGCGTCCACTGCCTCCGCTAGCGGATCCTCGTATGGGGACACATAACGATGTATTTTCTTGTTATCTTTCGTCGCAAAGAGGTCTATCGGCATTTCCGGGACTTGACTCAAGATGAAGGAGAACGATCCTGCGTCTAGGGACCATTCTGACTCTATTGGTGTAAACCTGGATAGAGCGTCCGCTGTCACGTTGCGGAACCCTTGAATGTAAACTGCTGACAGGTGCCATTTCTTCCTTTCTGCCAAACAGAATATGGCCAACATCACTTGGTTGATGTGAGGCGACCTTAACCCTTGTCGATTCAGGCATCTCACTACCCCCTCGCTGTCTAGAAGCATTCTTATGTTAGTCGAGTGGCGAGGAGATACTTTCTTTAGTGTCAGAAGTACTGCCATGGCTTCTAGAAAGTTGATGTGAAATGACTTGAAAAGATTGGACCAAGCTCCTTGGACTCTCTTCTGGTGAGAGTGGCCTCCCCAGCCTTCCTTTGAAGCGTTCGTGTGGATAGTAACTGACTGGGGAGGAGGTTGAAGAAGTATTGATTTCTTCAGTTGCTTGGCATTGGACCACGACTTGAGAAGCGTTCGCAGTCGAGTCGTTAAAGGTGTCATTAGATCTCTTCGCGCGTTTGATGCGTATTTTCTCCAGACTCTTGTTGCATCCTTTAGCTGTGCTCTTAGCACTCGATCTGTTATCAAAGCAAACTGTAGAGAGCCCAGCACTCTCTCCTGTTTGTGTCTCGATATCCGTTTGGATTTCAATAGTCTCTTGACAGATCCTGCTATTTCTTTCCTCTTCTTCCCAAGAATGGAAAGTCGATGTAACTTCAAATCCAGTGGATTTC
>NC_090747.1:16680685-16695685 GCF_036898095.1 Palaemon carinicauda
AGTAAAATTCGCACTGCTTCCCTATTACGCGATTCCACTAAGCCATTTGCCGAAGGCGTATATGCAGTCACTGAAAAGTGTTAAATTTTCATCAAGTCCATGACTGATCCCACCACCTTATTTATAAACTGGAAGCCACTATCACTTATCAAAATTTTCGTGCAACCAAACCTGGTAATGCAAGAGCACAGTGCCTGGGCAAATGAATTTGCCGATTTATCCAACATTGCGTAAGTTTGAGTGTACCGAGTAAATGCCTCCACAAATAAACATATATACTTATGTTGTGTTATACCAGTAGGAAATGGTCCTACCACATCCATATGCTCTCCATAAAATTTAATAGGAATTACAGGCACATATCTGGCTTTTCGTACTGTGTTTTTATGTTCTTTGAAAAAGTTACAAGCATGACAACCTTTTTTTATAATTCTCTATAGATTTTTTCATTCCTAACAAACATAATCATTCACGTGCTCTCCTTAATGTTTTATCAATAACTAAATGCCCTGCATACGGACTTGCATGTACAATGTATTGGGTTCGATTAATTAAAGAGGAAGGAAGAACTACCCGTGCCCAAATCCCCCTCCCCTCTTCTCGTAAGCACAATTTAAGATATCTTTTTCTATAAAAAATGTTTTCAAGAGGTACATTCAGGAATGACGGATAACTCTTGGATTCCCCTTGAATCACTGCTTGCACTGTATACATCCATTCCTCTTTTTTCTGTCTCTCTCGGACTTCTTTTACGTCCCAATCTCCCAATTCAATAAAACCTGCATCATCAGGGCCTTATTTCTGGACATCCCTGGTCATTTCATCAGCCCCTCACATACATTCACCTTCGCCACTCATCTCTCTCTCTCTCTCTCTCTCTCTCTCTCTCTCTCTCTCTCTCTCTCTCTCCGCTCCCGTATTCTGAATGCTCATCGGGAGAATTCATATCCTGTTCTCTATTTTCTATATTTTGGTTACGTTCTTCGTTCCTCTTTTGTGCCCTAGTTGTTACTAATATTACTGCACCTCTAGAGAGAGCATCAGCTACCTTGTTAGCTTTACCTTTTATGCGGTGAAAACCCTTTATATTAAACTCTAACAATCACTCAATCCATTTTCCTTTTCGAGTGGTCAAATCATTTTTGTAATACAAATCACGTAAGGGGCGATGATCATTTTGCTACTCAATCGACTGATCTAATAAAAAGAACCGATGCCTCTCCAAAACCCAAAGAATAGCCGAAGCGTCTCGATCGAGTGTACTATAATTATTTTTTGCCCCTTTTAACGCCCGGGAAGCAAAACAAATGGGTCGCCCTCTGCCTTTAATAATAACAAATTTCTGACGAGGCACATTCAGAAATGATGGCTAACTCTCCGATTCCCCTTTAATCACTACTCGTACTTTTTCCATCCATTCATCTTTTTTTCTGTCCCTCTCGGACTTCTTTTATGTCCCAGCCTCCCAAGTCAACCAAACCTGCATCATCAAGGAATTCATTCTGGACACTACTGGTCTTGTCCTCAGTCACCCCCCTATACTCACTTTCGTCGCTCGTATCTCTCTCTCTCTCCTTGACATCTCCAACACACTCTCTCTCTCTCTCTCTCTCTCTCTCTCTCTCTCTCTCTCTCTCTCTCTCTCTCTCTCTCTCTCTCTCTCTCTCTCTCTCCGTCTTCTGCATGCGCATCGGGTGAACCCTACTCCCATTCTCTATTTTCTTTTTTATGATGGGGTCTTCAATATTTTGGTTACGTTCTTCGTTCCTCTTTTGTGCCCGAGTTGTTACTCTTATTACTGCACCTCTAGAGAGAGCATCAGTTACCTTGTTATCTTTACCTTCTATATGGGGAAAACCCTTTATATTAAACTCTAATAATCTCTCAATCAATTTTGCTTGTTGAGAGGTCAAATCACTTGTGTAATACAAATCACGTAAGGGGCGATGATCACTTTACAACTCAATCGACTGACCCAATAAAAAGAACCGATGCCTCCCTAAAACTCAAAGAATAGCCGAAGCCTCTTGATCGACTATACTATAATTCTTCTATGCCTCATTCAACGCCCAGGAAGCAAAACAAATGGGTTGCTCTCTGCCTTTATTAATAACAAATTTCTCACAAGGCACATTCAGAAATGATGGCTAACTCTCTGATTCCCTTTTAATCACTACTTGCACTCTTTCCATGCATTCCTCTTTTTTCTGTCCCTCTCGGACTTCTTTTATGTCCAAACCTAGCAAGTCAATCAATCCTGCATCATCAGGGTATTCATTCGGGACACCCTTTGGCCATGTCCTCGGTCAACCACATATATTCACTTTCGCTGATCGTGTGTGTGTGTCTCTCTCTCTCTCTCTCTCTCTCTCTCTCTCTCTCTCTCTCTCTCCCGAATCGTGTCTCTCTCTCTCTCTCCCGAATCGTCTCTCTCTCTCTTTCACTCCATCTTCTGCATGCGCATAGGGAGAACCCTCATCTTATTCTCTATTTTCTCTATTATGATGGCGGTCTTAAATATTTTGGTTACGTTCGTTCATCTTTTCTGCCCTAGTTGTTACTCCTATTACTGCAATTCTATAGAGCACATCAGTTACCTTGTTAGCTTTACCTTCTATGTGATGAAAACCCTTTATATTAAACTCTAACAATCTCTCAATTTATTTCCTTTCTTGAGAGGTCAAATCAGTTTTGTAATACAAATCACTTAAGGGGCTATGATCCCTTTGCAACTCAATCGACTGACCAAATATAAAGAAGCGATGATTCTCTAGAACCCAAAGAATAGCCGAAGCCTCTCGATCGAATGAACTATAATTCTTTTCTACCACTTTTAACGCCCGGGAAGAAAACAAATGGGTTGCTCTCTTCCTTTATCATCTCGTTGAGAAACTACGCCACTTATAGATACGCTACTTGCATCTGTTATCACTAAAAATGGATGATCAAATCTTGGATATGCGAGTAATTCATTGCTAGTTGAGGCAGCTTTCAAATGGTTAAAGGCCCTTCCTTCTTCCCCTCCCCAATTTATTACTTTTGTTTCTTTAAAGCATCTCGGGGTCTTGCTATGTCTCCAAAAGCTCTTATGAATTTACGGTGTTGTCTAGCAAGTCCTAGGAATCCAACTACTTCCTTAGAGTTACGTGGCCTGGGGAAATCTCTATTCGCCAGTACTTTACTGGGGCAGGGTTGGATACCTTCTGGGGATATTATGTGACCTAAAAATTCGACCTGTTTACAGAAAAATTAGCACTTTGACAATTATATTTTCATACCATTACGTTGCAATGCTTCTAAAACTTTACGAGTATTATTATTATGTTCTTCGGTCGTTTTCCCTATAATTTTGATATCTAAATAAACAAGAACATTATGGCTAATTATGGCGACAAACCCACAATCATTACTCCAGAAAATAACTTTGAACATTTTTAACATCGAAAGGAAGAAAATTAAACTGAAACAATTGATCGTTAGCTATAGATGCCGTTTTACATTTACCGTCTTCCTGAATGGGTATTTGATAGTATCCAGATTTTAAATCAACAGTTATAATATATTTGCTACCCTGTACTTTCACAAGTAATTGTTCGATCAAGGGCAAAGGAAATGTATTATCCCTAGTGATTGCATTCAATTTCCTATAATCAACAAACAATCTTACCAAGTCATCCTTTTTCCTATCAGCTACAATTGGAGAAGCCCAGGGGGATCTGACTCCTCGATTATCCCTGGTTCCCTTAATTTATTAATCTCCCTTTCTATCTCTCTTTGGAAAGGAATGGGTACCTCATGTGGCCTTGACCTGATCGGCTCCACCTGCCCAGTTTTAATGCTAAAGGGAAATCGATCAATCCTCCTAGGAGGCTCATCTCCAATTGCAATTACATCAGACTAATTATTGACAATGTCACTAACTACAGAGTGATATTCTGCGGGACATGATTTTTGCGCTTGCATAATCTAATACTGAGTGCGTTTGTCTGTGCAACTGGAGTTGTGGCTCTTAACATCCCATTATAAGCAATTTCACATAACTCTAACTCACACAAAGAATCACCTCCTAAAACAACTCTTTTATTTGATAAATTAACTATCATTATATCAGCTCTCTTCTCTTTTATATCCTTCAAGCCCTCTAAAACGAAATGGGCCCAAATATCATGGGGTTTAGCAACGACCTTGGTTCCTTCTGCAAGAGGGCGACACGGGGTCACAGATATGCTCGTTAGGGTCTGGGGAGACAACACTTCTCCTCTCTCAGGTACAGCTGTTACCCTACTTAAATGTCTCCCTGAGCTAACAGACGCACTTATTCTCTCATGACTTTCTATGGGCAAAATGTACCCACCAGCTTTTACTGTTATTGTAACTTTTCCCCCATAAATACAAATTTGGTTAATTGAGATAAAATAGATTCCTGAAATTGCCTCGATTCCTGGAATTCCCAAGGTGGGCGAGACAAAAAAAAATCATGTGTAAACTTCACAGACCCCACCTTAAATTGGACCATTGTTTTATGGTTTTTGTGTAGTTTATTTCTTCCTGGCGTGTAAAGAACAGTGGATGCCGCTGGCTGTAATGGATTTGATGAGAATCTTTTTTCAGTCAATGAATCACTGGCGCCTGTGTCAATCAGCGCTCAAATGAATTTATCTTGCAGGTCGATACTAACTGCTAACATTCCTAGACGGCCATTACGAGATTTGCAGCATGGGCCAATGACCTCAGCTGCAATGCTGCTGCCCCTTAGTGCTGTGAGGAAGAGGTCGGGGGTACTGAAGGAGATCCCGGTGCCTACTTTTTCACGTCTGTCGTCATTGCTTCCTCAGATACTGCTTGTGATGTCTTGCGGGGGGACATCGAACTCCCTCGTCTCCCGCCTGCTCTGCTTCCTTTTCTTCGGAAGTTGTACGAGGAAGGTGTGCGTGTGCCACAGCCCGCCCACCCTGGCCTTTTTTTGCTGAGCACACTTGAGATAAATTACCGTCGGCCTTACAAGTGTAACAGCAGGAGAATCCTTGGGTTGGACCCTCCACTCGTCGGTGGCCCTGTCCCCCTCAGTGCCAACATTTGAAGACTCTGCTAATCTGCTGACTGCATTCCCCCTTACCTCTCTTTGGGGGTTGACTGCCTCTCATGGCTGCCAACTTCTCGGAATCGGCTCCATTATTCCCTGTCCTTTTTTCTTCAGGCGAACTGTCTAAAATATTTTGTATCGCACTCACTATGTCTGCTAACGAGTGATTGTCATCAAATAAATAACCACATAAATACGGGTTTACTAATCTGCGAATATGTTTACGGGCAATTGCCTTTTTATCACCTTCTGGGAGATTGGCACTCCGGGTAGCAAATGATTCGCAATCCCGAAAAATAAAAGTTGCAAAACCAAGAATGGATTCACCTCTCCGTATTTTGGGTTTGTAATTTTCTTTTAGGTCTCCCTTTCTCGCATCAGGCAAGGCATACTTCTCAATTAAACGTCGTTTTTATTTCAGTTTAACTCCTTAAGCTGTCTTGTGTCCAACACATTACCTCCATTGCCGGAGCATATTTCGGCAATCTTTTTACTTGAATAGCTCTTTTTCTTTCCGACCACCCATATGTAGCTACTTCATAGTCTCTCAAAAACATTTCAATCAATTCAAACCCTTCGTTAGGTCGTTGATCATCAGAATGCCTAACACTCTACTGGAGTTCTGGCAACTTTCGAACTATGATTTGCGTATCTTGTGTTCATTTGAACTTCGTCCATGTACATCAGATATGGCTGTGGCAGTGCGCCGCTCCTGTGCTCGTTCTACCAACAGTCTATTCATTAACTAATGCAAGTTATCTAACTTATTTTCCACTTCTTGCGTTCTAATTCCCTGTGTATATTTTTTTCATCGGCAACACTATATCCCATTGCTCCTTCGTTCTCATTTCCTGCTGCAGCAGTGTCTGCTATGTTGGGTGTTTGGGTATCTAGGCACCTTGAACTTTTATTTCACCGGCTCAAAGAACAACTTCACTCACAGCATACGAAAAAGACATATTTTTTTACACCTGACACCATTATCCGTCTATACACGGGTCGTGTAGACGGATAATGAGACGTCGGAAGATGGATTTTCTTCATTTATTACAAAAAGTTAGTTGTGTAAGTAAACTATACACAACTACCCTCTCAGGTGAGGGACTTGTCAACTCGAGCGCCAACCGGCAACTAACTACGACCTTCTCTACCAAAATGCAACCATTCCAAAACATGTTGAGACAGATTTTAGTGGAATACTCATGAATATTAAGTTCATTTACCTTGACATACAACACACATATACATACATGAATTAGGACTTATGAATATAGATATACAGTATATATATATATATATATATGTATATATATATATTCATAAATATATATATATATATATATATATATACATATATATATATATATATATATGTATATATATATATATATATATGTATTTATATATACAATTATATATATGTATGTTTATATATACACTTATATATATATATATATATATATTTATTTATATATATACACACACATATATATATATATATATATAAATATATATATATATATATATATTTATCTATTTATTTATATATATATATATACATCTATATATATGTATATATATATATATATATATATAAATTATATATATATATATATATATACATATATATATATAATTATCTATGTATTTATGAATATATATATATATATATATATACATCTATATACATATATATATATATATATATATATATATATATATATATATATATATATATATATATATATAAATATATATATATATATATATATATATATATATATATATATATATATATATGTATATATATATAAATATATATATACATATATATATATATATATATATATATATATATATATATATATATATATATATATATATATATATATATATATATATATATACATATATTTATATATATATATATATATATATATATATATATATATATATATATATATGTATATATATTTATAAATATATATATATATATATATATATATATATATATATATTTATATATATATATGTATATATATATATATATATATATATATATATATATATATATATATATATAAATATATATATATATATATATATATATATATATATATATATATACATATATATATATGTATATATATATATATATATATATATATATATATATATATATATATATATATATATATATATATATATATATATATATATATATATATATATACATATATACATATATATATATATATATATATATATATATATATATATATATATATACATATATACATATATATATATATATATATATATATATATATATATATATATATATATATATATATATATATATATATATGTATATATATATATATATATATATATATATATATATATATATATAAAATATCCCTGTTCCAAAATTAATCTTATACATATATTTTCTGGCCTATCTTTAACATTTCCCTTTCTTATATGCATGATGATAGTGAAAAGCCATCGTCGCAAAATTACACACTGATGTTGTACACCAATTTTGCTATTTAATATGCCAATGTGCAAGGGATCCATTAGGAGATTACTGACAAACTAGTCGAACGCTACTAACCTTATTCAGACGGAGAATGATTATATATACAACGTGTTCTTGTCAAGAATCGCTCAAAAATTCAAACACAATGATGCAGTAACATACAGAAAGGAACAGTGATAACGACAATATACTGAAAACTAAAATCTTCTGTTATAATGTACGAGCCAGTTTTATACGTGTGAGGTACATGGCTCCCCCTCTAAAAAGACATACATGTGGAATAGGTCGCTCTGCTCATGAGAGGCGTACTGTAGGCTAGTCATCTGGCTGGAGGTTTACATGTTTTAGGCTATCAATAGTGACCCAGTCTTATTTATCATACATTTTGAAGATGAATGCCTTCAGCCTGCGACGGATCGTAAGGAAAGGACACGTTTAAGGGGGCGTTAACAGTGCCTTACTAGTATCGTTGCGCAGGAAACATTCATTGATGTGTGCAGATCTTTTGGTGTGTGTTGCTTAGCTGGGGGCTTGTAAGTCTGGCGGGATGGAGTAAATTTTCCACAACGTGATGAAGGCACTGGAGATTGTCGGAAGAGGTTGCATATAAAAAATATTTGGTACGGATGACTACTGGGTCGCCATATACAATATCCGGGCATTCTTTAGAAGTGGTCTTTAGTCCAAGGAGGACTCAGGGAAGATGGATAAATCAGTTGGATTCCTTGCACTGGGACATCAAAGCAGCTTTGTGGGTGCGATTAAAATGTTCCACCATTCCAAAGGCAGTAGGGTTATTGGTTATTATCTGATGTAGGATGATTCTTAGGTGTTCGCTAATGATGTACACAATTGAGAGGGAAAAAGAGATAACCCTATCAGAAGTAATATGGTCAGAGGTACTAAATCTCGCTAGCCATACTAAGCGTGCGACAGACATACAAGAAGCGGATGTTGCAGTTTCTTAGGAATGGCTTCAGGCTAAGGAGTAGAGCGGTCGATGACGGTAAACAGGTAACAATATCCTTGTGTTATGGGTAGGGGACCTACAATATAAACGTGAATGTGGTCAGAGCGCTTCTGAGGTTAAGGAAAGGTAACTACTCCTAAATCTGTATGTCAATGTACTTTTGAGGTTTGCCATGAAGTACAAGTGCTGTCCCAATCCTTAGCTTCCTTAATAATGGCATGCCAAATGAACTTTGTGTCCAGTTGCTAGGCAGTAAAATTGCACGAGGGATGTGAAAGGCCTTGAATAAAATCAAACCCATGCCAGAACATGGGAGAACTTATCCTCTGTCTAGGTCTACCAGTACTGAAGTCACAGAGGTGGGAGACATTGAAGTCATCAAGAGGGACGTATTCCCAATGGAGGGATATGCAGGATGTCTTACATGCTTGGTACTCTGGATCCTGTCCTTCAGCTTTTGTCAAGGCATTGTAATCCAGTCCCAGGTGATTGCAAGCCCATGTCTTTCTAGACATGGCATCGGCAACAGGATTCCTTTTCCCAGAGATGTGTTAAAGGTTACATTTGTATTCACCAGGCACGGGGCTGAAGAGTGAAGGAGTGCACCAGAGGCACGTGGTCCATGCGAATGACGAAGGGTGTACCTTTCAAGAAGTGGCGAAAGTGGCAGAAGACCAAGTCTACCAAGCAATTCGCTGTCGAAGGTGAGGTGACAGGATTCTGCCTTGAACATTTCTCTACTGAAGAAAGTCAACCGGAGGGGTGAGCCATTGACCAAATGTTCGAGGACTGCAACAATACTGCACCAGAGGCATGTAGTCCATGTGAACTACGAAGAATGTACCCTCCAAGAAGTAGCGAAAGTGACGGACGACCAAGTGCATCGCCAGCAATTCGCAGTCGAAGATGAGGTAGAACGGATTCCGCCTTCAACATTTTCCTACTGAAGAAAGCCAATGGGCGGGGCGAGCCATTGACCACCTCCTCGAGGAATGCCCCAATAGTGACGTTGCTAGATTCTGTGGAGAGAGGGAGAGGTGCATGTAACACGGGTAAAGTGAGATCAGCAGTGGTTGATAGGGCATTCTTTGCATTACAGAAGACTGCTTCTTATAAGGGACCCCACTTCAGGTCTTTTGGCTTGCCCTTGAGGGAGACGGGAAGGAGGCAAGAGTAGGAGCAATGGCTGACAGGAAACACTGATAATAGTTAACCTTTCCAAGGAATTCTTGCAGTGCTTTGAAGGTTGAGGGAAGTTCTGAACCGCTGCCACCTTCTCGAGGAGGGGGTGGACTCCTTTTGCGGTGCCCTAAGAACGATATTTCGTTTGCAACAAAGGTACACTTGTCGTAGCGGACTGCATGGCCATTCTGTTGTAGGCAGTCAAGAAGAAGAAAATACAAGTATGTATTCCACATAACATACACAGAAGGGGATGTGCCCTAAAATGCCGTCTATGAGACGTTGAAAAGTAGCCCCAGCATTTTGAAGGCCAAACAATAGTAACTAAAGGTGTATGTACAGAAGGATGTGGTGATGGTGGTCTTGGAATGTCTTCTGGGTCCATGGCCACCTGATAATAACCCTTCAGGAGGTTCAGCGGGGAGAAAACCTTCAGTTTGTGCAAGTACAAAATTCTGTCGGCAATATTTGTATGCGGATAGTGATATAGTTGTCTGTACATTCAGGTGCCTGTAATCCCGACACGTATGCAAAGAGCCATCTTTCTTCAGGACGGTGTGTAAGGGTGGCAACCATCAGCTTCAGGGCTTTTGACAGAGGCCCATTTTTCCCTAACAATGAACCTTTATTTAGCATCTGCCAAATTATCCGGTGCTAAGCACATGAATCTGGTGAACAATGGGGCCCCGTCATCTTGATATAATTGATAAATACCGTGTTTGGTGGGAGCAATGGGCATTTAATGAAGTTCTGGACAGAAAACTTTCCAGTACGATGTAAGGAAGTGGTCTTAGGCCTCCGTGGGTGCACTGATGTGAAGGTCGAGGTCAGAGGAGCCGGGATGGAGAGGCGTCGAGGAGTATGAATCCGTGTTGACTAACCGTCGGTGAGCTACATTGACTATGAGGTACAGCTGTGAGAGGAAATTTGCACTTAGGATTAGCAATGTGACGTCAGCAACAAGAAACATTGAAATACATTTGGCGCTTTCAAACAATAATGTGAGGGTTTCATAATCATGGGTGGGTATCACAAATTTATTGTGTCCTGGAGAGTGGCCTTGGTAGAAGATAATGGCAAGCACCCATATCTCCCAAAAATTGCACGCCTATACTGTATCATGTATAAAGAAAAGATTAGTGACAGCGGGAGGCCACTGCCGCAGCCGATGGCCTACTTGCACATTTTTTGGCCACTGACAGCTATTCACACATTTCTTCGCAGCAGCCACAATTTTGAAGTAGTAGTAGGATAATTGTGGCTTATGGGCGTCAGTAAGGGGCTGGAGAGGTCGTTGGTCGGGTATAAGCGAGGGGTGGTATATGTAGATAATGGGCGGCATTGTCGCTGCTCCGGCACATTACAAGATGGGTGTCTGTGTCCTACCCCATTCATGTCAGCTTCAGTCGATGTTAAATAGTTGTCAACTTTGTCAAGAGTGGTGGTGTTGATGGAAGTCTAGGAGGTGGTGAAGTTGTGCAGGATTTATTTTTGCTTTATTTTTATTTTTTGTTTTTTGCCAAATCCTGAGAGAGAGAGAGAGAGAGAGAGAGAGAGAGAGAGAGAGAGAGAGAGAGAGAGAGAGAGAGATTGTATCAGCGAGCGAAAGTAGTTAGTGTATCGATCGTTGGTGGTGAGAAAGACTGTTGGTAAAAATGAGATTGTTTGTTTATGTTTTTAGTTAGGTTACGACAGTGGTGAATGTTTAGGAAGGAATGCTTTTTTTATTTGACTGCAGCAAGAGGCAGTAGTGATTGCTGGATTATTATTATTTTTCTTTACCAGCGTGGAAGTGATTATTTATTTAAAAAGTAAGTACAGTTTTGTTTATATTTGCTAGTCGTGATTGTGAATGATAGGAACAGTTTATTATTTATCTTTGATTATAGTGCGATAGTTAAGTTAGTTAGGAGTGTTCGTAAGTAGTTTCCTTTTTTATTTTGGCAGGCCGTGATTCCTCCTTTGGAGAGCGCTTTTTGAAGGAGGATTTATTGATTGGTGACGAATTGGCTTGTTATAAGGAATTTGATACGACTACTCTGATTTGTACAATTGTTGATGACCTGGACCGAATCAAATCCAGATTGCTGTTAATGATGACGATGATGATGGTGGTGCTAATAATAACCACGAATTGCCACCCAATGAACTGTTAAACACAGAGTTGTGTTAGTGTGCCGTAAAGACAGTCCGGCTTGGGTGTGGCGACTGTGTTGGTGTCCCATAATAGTAATACAAGAAATTCATATATATATTTATTTTTGGTGTTGGTGTGTGGTGTAAGTTAAGTTTGTTAGGATTTTTTTGCGTTTATTTGAATGGTATTTATAGTATATTTAGTGTAAAGTTTTTTGATGCTGTTGATTTTGGTTGGATTTATTATAGTTTGTAAGAAATATGTAGTTTTAACCCTGGAAAGGTATGATGGGTCGTACACGACCCCTACAGCATTTTCAAAACCTGTTTTTTCCCCATAAATCATCAGCTGTCTCGAATATGGAAGTGATCGACCTGCAAGGGGTGACTAGTCTACATGCCATTGTCTGCTTTAGGACTGATTTTCGTCAAACTTCCCTCCTTCCCCGTTTTTTTACCCCCCCCCCCCCGGGGGGGTCGACCTAGACACTGAAATACCTTTATAGGGGTAAGTGATCAAACAACAAAGTTATTACATTATTATAAATGGTCGAACAGTGTTGATACTTGTTTGGTTCTTTATAGTTGGAAAGTGTGGGTGGATGGTGTGTCTACCACTTGCATGACATTGGTTTTGGCTTAGATGCCATATATTGCCATGAGGTCCATTTTCCCTCAAATGCTAATTTCTGATTTTTTTTTTATTTTTTTACAAATTTCTGAATTTTTTTTCTATTTATTTTGAATTTATCTTCAATAATGACCAGCAGACAGTATTCCCTCGGCATGGATGTCATCAACACACTTCTAATGGAGTTAAAGAGATGTTGATGATAATATGGAGCTTGCAACCTCATGTGTTTGATATTTATTTCTCTGATAATTTCTCCTTCGTATTTGTCAATATTTTTCTTATGTGTATTAGGTACTTGAAATTGATTTATATAGTGTTTTATTATTATTATTATTATTATTATTATTATTATTTTTATTATTATTATTATTATTATTATTATTATCATTATTATTATAGATCATAGTTTATGTGTATATAATAATTTGATATTATTTTACTTTTTATTGGTCAGCAGTTTCTTATTTTGATTTCATTTTACTTTGATTGGCTACCGATTTGCTATTTGATATCCTTTTACTTTTATTAGTTACTAATCTATTTTCTCTTGCTGTAAGTATGGTATCAATTTTGTGTTGGTCACATCAAGCTTCCTGAAAGGGCTCACTGTCATAGCTGCCCACCTAAGACTGGCCACATGACAAACACCACTTGTTTGAGGAGCAGGAAGCCTGTTTGTCTATAGCTTCAAACTGTCTTTTATCTGAACTGTACCTGATAGTTATAGCTAGGTTAAATCATGAAACTTTCTTTTTTTACTACTTGTTTGTATAAATACTGAAATTTTAATCTTTACAAATTAGATATCACCCATTTTTTTATCTAAAATTTATTTCAAAGAATTTAAATTTTATATGATAAAAATAATTGTCAAACATCCAGAGAGCAATCATATCAGTTTTATTCCAATCCACTAATAATTAGATAAATAAATAACATCTTGAAATTTACATACCCATTCTTCATTTCAAGTGGTAAATTGGGCTGTAAGAGTTGTTGCGGTCTGCGGCCATTTTGTTAACATACCCGAAAGGTAAGTTGGCATATCTCTATATATTCATGTTCTGTATAGAATTCGTGATATTTTGGTATATTTGAATGCATAAATATAATATTTTATAGGAGATACAATGATTTTCATAAGAAATTTACTTTGTGAAACTAGGCCGTCAAAAAATGACCTTTAGATTTCGCCCCTGATATAACAGTAAATTACATCTTAGTGCACATTTTATTATGTATTTCTGTTCTATGATAATATGAGTTTATTCTGTAAAGAAATTAGCCTCTTCCTATTTCATTTAGGTACCAGAAAAAATTAGTGAAACTTGGACTAGTTTTTTGGCCAAAAAAAAAAATACCTTTAATTTTTTCATTTCAGATCTTGACTTCTATGAGTACAACTTATTTCCAGCAATTACACGCTGTTGCTTTGCCATTTAAGAAGGTGTCCCTAAAGGGATTTATGTGTATATGTATATTTCTATTTTTTGTGAATATTTACGTCAAGTCCTTTTTTGTATACTTAAATTTTTAATATATTTCAAATAAATAGTTATTTTGTAGATGGGTATCATTTATATTTTCAGTAGTTTTCAGCATTCTTTGAAGTATTTTTAGCAAGCCAAACAATACAGATTGATGCATAACTAAGTTTTTCCTGAATTTTTTTTGGAGTCGGGGTCGTGCGCGACCGAGTATACCCTTAAAGGGGTGTCCGAGTAGCGTACCTATCCAGGGTGATGAATTGATACTTTCTACATATAACAGCAATAATAGCACAGATGAAGATAAATTCACTTTCTTTGCATAATACCAACAATAGCACTAATAATACAGGTAAATGATAAATTTCCATTACATAACAGCCCGAGTGACACGTAGAAAAGTACGCTATTCCTCTTTACCCGATGGAAAGAGTTACTTATGCATTCATCAAGGGGCAGTTTTTTTTCCACACAAATTGCACTGTACCTATTTTATTACAGGGTTTGCTAGATACGTATGGATCTTCATTCTCTGACTAGCCATTTTTTTATCATCAGATTAAAATCAACTCTAAATATTTTGTTTTCTCAGATAAAATGATTATTGACCTTAAAAAGTTGCTTTTCATTATGTGAGTATGTTATGGATTTAGTTTTTTAGCTTTCCTTTTCCTATTTCATTATTTTACTGGGTTTTGGACGACTGCAAAGACCATTTAGTATTAGCCTTGATTAATTTCCTGTTGATGTGCTTGGCGGTGCATTTTCTGACAAACAAACATTCATACGAACAATTACTGTTTTAGTTTTGAATCAGTGGCAGGTCATAGTTATAAACTTCCCTAAATTAACAAGAAAAGTATTTGTAATGCAAACTATCTCAAAGAACCTTTCTATCATTAATTCTAATTAGGAAACTTCTTGTCTCTCTAAATGTACATCCCTTCTCCTTTTGTTAACCTTAAT
>NC_090747.1:16700685-16708185 GCF_036898095.1 Palaemon carinicauda
GGAATTAATCGTCCCAATTAAGACCACTGTTCCTCGCAGAGTTAAACAGTAGGGTTAACACCGCGACCCACTGCTACCACAGATCTCTTTTAGTTCCTCTACTTGCTTCGCATAGTGGCGAAAGAACACTCTGGAAGACTTCCAGCCAGTGTATGAACGGAGATGTTCAAAATCCATGCAATTAAAGAAATTTAAGAATGAGGCAACTTTCCTCGGATCGTGACCTGCGGGTGTATTGTCAGGATCCGCTCTGCGAATAAAATATGTGATTTTTGCTCTGAGTTGATTCAGAGATAAATTTGAGCCTGATGTTTCTCCCCTGAATAGCTGACCACCCTTGAAGTCTGAAGTTCTATGAAGATAGACCTTTAGGCATTCTACTGGACATAGAGATGCATCTTCTTTCAGAGGGCAGATTCTCCAGGGACCCCACCTGTTGGTGGGTAACTCATTCTTGGCGAGAAACGTAGGATCCGGAAACAGGTTCAGTTCTTCCCCATCCAGGAACTGAACACGACCTGCCTCTCTCGAGAGGCTACAATTTCACTAACCCTGGCCCCGGACGCGAGTGCAAATTAGGAAAATAACTTTTTGTGTCAAATCCTTTAACGCACATTCTTCATTGCTCAACAGAGAAGCGAAATGAAGAACTTGTCTAAAGACCATGAAATGGGCTTTGGAGGTGCTGAAGGTCTGAGCCTAGCACAGGCTTTCGGGACTTTATTAAAGATCTCGTTACCTAGGTCGACCTGGAAGGCATATAGAATGGGTCTTGTCAAAGCAGACTTACACGCTGAAATCGTGTTCGCTGCCAACCCTTGACCATGGAGGTGGGGAAAAAAGATAAGCAGAAGTCTGTCAAGATCTCCTGCGGAATCTTCGCCTTGACAAAAGGCCACCCATTTTCTCCAAGATGACTCATATTGCCTTCTAGTAGATTTGCATTTATATTCCTCAATGAAGTCTATACTGGCTTTCGAAATCCCGAAACGCTTTCTCACCGCTAGGGAGAGAAAATCATGAACTGCAGGGTCCGGGTTTTCTGTAATGAAGCGCAGACAGTTGACTTCTGGACTCGCTGGGTCAGAACTGGATCTGGTAGTGGTACAAACTTCAGCTACAGTTCCAATGCCAGGAGGAACCACACGCTGTTCGGCCACTTGTGGGCCACTATTGCCGCTACCCTTTGAAGGATCTCAGTTTGTTGAGGACCCTCAACAGAAGGTTGTGAGGAGGGAACAGATAAATCTTGGACCATCTGTTCCAGTCGAGGGACATCGCGTCCACTGCTTCCGCTAAGGGGTCCTCGTACGGGGCACGTACAGGGGCAACTTCTTGTTGTCTTTCGTCGCAAAGAGGTCTATCTGCAGTTCTGGGACTGATTCAGAATGAAGGAGAATGATCCTGCGTCTAAGGACCATTCCGACTCTATCGGTGTGAACCTGGATAGAGCGTCCGCTGTCACATTGCGGACTCCTTGAAGGTGAACTGCCGACAGGTACCACTTCTTCTTTTCCGCCAATCGGAAGACGGCCAACATCACCTGGTTGAGAGGTGGTGACCTCGATCCTTGTCGATTCAAGTATCTTACAACTACCTCGCTGTCTATTACCACTTTATGTGGAACGAATGACGCGGGGAGACTTTCTTTAAGGTAAGGAGCACTGCCCTAGCTTCTAGAAAGTTTTATGAGAAAGGTCTTTAATAGCCTGGACCAAGTCCCCTGGACTTTTTTCCGATGAGAGTGACCTCCCCATCCCTCCTTTGAGGCGTCTGAGTGAATCGTCACCGACGGGGGAGGTGGCTGAAGAAGAACCTGACTTCTTTAGATGTCTGGCTTGGGACCAAGGCCTGAGAAGAGTACTTAGCCGAAGCGGCTGGTCTTCTCAGATCTCTTCACGCGTTTGATGCATAACTTCTCCAGACTCCGATTGCATCCTTTAGCTGTGCTCTTAGCACTGGGTCTGTCACCGAAGCAAACTGGAGAGAGCGCAGTACTCTCTCCTGCTCGTGTCTTGATATCCTTTCGGAATCTTGAAGTCTCTTGACAGAACCCGCTATCTCCTTCCTTTTCTTCGCTGGGGTGGAGAAACGGTGTGACAAAAGGTCCCAGTGGATCTTAGCCACTGGAACTTTTGAGATGGAGAAAGTCGAGACTTTTTCTGTTGATCTTGAAGCCTAGGTACTCTAGGAACTGGATCACTGACTGGAAGCTTGCAAGCATTCTGTCTCGGATGCTGCCCACACCAACCAGTCGTCCAGGTAGGCTACTACCTGAATTCCCTTTAGGCGAAATTGTTTGAGAGCTACGCTCGCAAGCTTCGTAAAATCCTTGGGGCTATGTTTAGCCCGAATGGCATGGCTCCGAAGGCGTATAGTCTTCGCTGTAGCCTGAACCCTAGGTAGGGGGAGAGTCGATGGCTAATTGGAATGTGCCAGTAGGCATCTGACAAGTGTATAGAGACGGAATATGCCCTCTTGGGCAGTAAGGTCCTTATGTGTTGCAGTGTTAGCATTTTGAATTTGCAATTCACTATGAACTTGTTAAGTGGCGACCAGTCCAGAATGACTCTGAGCTTTTCCGAGTCTTTCTTGGGAACACAAAACAGCCTCCCTTAGAAATTGATGGGCTTCACCCTTTTTCTCCAACCGTTCTTGAACGTACTCCTCCATAACGGGGGTGGAGTGTTGGAAAAAACCGAAGGTACGGGGGTGGAGTGCTGTACCAGCTCCCGCCCAATCCATTCTTGAGTAGGCTGTGGGCCCAGGGATCGAAGGTCCACCGATCCCGAAATTTCAGAAGTCTCCCTCCTACCGGTATCACCTCACTTGGACTGCCGTCCTGAGGTCTTGCCTTCCTGACCACGACCACCCCTGAATCCCCTTCCCCTTGAGGGGCGTCTAGACGAGCCTCTGGCTGCTCCTCTAGGCTTTGCTCGGAAGGAAGTAGACTGCCCTTCGAACGCTGGGGTGAATGCCGTGGACTGTGTCGGCACGGCCTGGGGTACCCACTGAAAGGTGGTCGGGGTTTGTGCCACGATCTGGGGCACTGGGGGCAATGGCAATTGCAGTTGCTGTTGCTGTCTAAGAGGCTTGGCTGGCCGAGACGGTAGCCTAGTCCTCATAGTCTTCCTCTTTGGTTGAGGACCCTCATCCGGGGAAGACTTTCTTTTGATAGCCAGGTCCCACTTCTGGAGAAGGTTTCTATTCTCCAAGGTGGCTTTATCAAAAAGTTCTTTGACCAAGTCGGTAGGGAAAAAGGTCTTTTCCCCAAATGTTGGAGGAGATTAGTTTCTTTAGCTCGTGCCTCACTGTAGCCGAGGTAAACACGAACTCCCTACAAGCTCTCCTTGCCTTGACGAAGCCATAAAGGTCCTTCGTCACTGTGGCCAGATGAGGCTTGGCCACTACCATGAACATTTCATGGACCTTGGGGTCACTTGCCATCGTCTCGAGAGTAGTCTGAAGAGACATTGAGGCAGTCAGTCTTTCTTTTGTATCGAGCTCACTTCGCAAAAGAAAGTCAGACAGCTTAGGGGGGTCCTTGCCGAACTGACGTCCGGCAATATCAGCCTCCAACTTTCCACTTAGAACGTAAGATGGACGTCCTTCCAATCTTTGTGGTCCATAGGCAGGGCCAGCGACAAGGGTTTACACTCCTCTAGGGAGGGGCAAGACTTGCCGGCCTCGATTGCTTTTAGTACAGCCAGAAACCCTTTCTGTAAAAAGGGGGAAGGCTCTAGTAGGCGAGGACACAAAGGAAGGGAGCTTCCTATTCAATGCAGCTACCTTTGAGTTAGAGAAGCCCCTCTCTTTCATCGAAGATGAAAGTAGAGCTTGAGCCTTAGCATGGTCATCACTATGACCTCCTTCGGCTCTGCCTCCTCCTTTGAAGCTGGTTCCTTCCTCAGCCGGACATAACAGTCCGGATATGGTGCCTTGCTGGGCCAGAATTCCACCCTCCAGGGGAACTGAGCCCAGCATATCCGAGATGACGATCTTTCCAGTCGTCATCGACATGTGCTCAGCATACCTCCATGGGTTAGCATCCGAGCACAAAGGAAGGTCTTTCACATTGAGCTTTTCTGGGGCCCATGTGATTCTGCAAGGCACTGCATTCGCAGTTCCATTGCAGCCGCCTTCTCCTGATTCTCCTTCTGCATTTGTTGGATCATTCCAACAATAGAAGAGAGGGCCTGTCCCAGGTCTACTGGGAGACCGGCCGATGTAGAGGGACTTGAACTTCATCCTGGGCTTCTGCAAGGAGGTCTTCCTCCTGACACCCGTCCACATCAGATATCCTGTCATTTAGCTGGATGTCTTGCATCGCGACCGCGACTTCAGCATCCACCTGGATCTGAACTTAGGGGATCTCCTCTTGAGGCTGGGGAATCACTGCCTCAGCTGATGCCTTAGGGAAAAGATACGCCCTCATCTTCTCACTTGGAAGATAAGGGCCAGAAGTGTACTTTTGGAAGCCCCTTACCCAGGTACGAAGCTTCTTCCTAGCTATTTAAATGTCTCATTAATCAGGTTAGTGCACACAGTACATACCTGAGGGTCCCAATACCGGAGATCATCCTTGGAGACAGCGTATGCTGCGTGTCTCCTACAAAACTCATGTCCGCAGAGGTTCTTGCTGCTGACATTGCAGAAAGCACTTCCCCACTTCGGAGTGTCCTTCTGTAAAGAGAAGAAATTTCCATGAGTATCAAGTGAACTATGTATCACTGGATATGCATAGTATAGCATAACAATTCATAAATGAAAGACACACACTTGTGTTTCCCTCACAACCCATTGTTGCAGCCTTCCAGATAATAAAATCAAAAATGGTTTATCTCTACTAGAGTAACCAATGCAAGGTTTCCATAGGAAACAGGTGGAGCTCACACCTAGGCAATGATTTTAAAAATCCTGGATAATAGACGGGGAAGAACTCTGCTTCCTGTCTGAGGGCAACAGCAAAGGGCTGTGTAAGAAAACACAATAGTGTTAGAAGATACAGTGCTGTACCTAAACTTTTACTATAGTTTTCTTCTTACTGTATATGCTATACAGAAGAATACTAGTACAGTATAGGAGGATGTGTGCCGGCCTGCCTTTGCCGGCCGGCACACACCACAATTAGCTTTAAAGTATACTACTTAACAGCTATAGGGCGGCAGCCCTCTGGTTCAAATGCCTGTGCCGGCGGCAGCAGCTGCCGGCCAGCAACAGCCAGTGTTGGCCGGCAATGATTGCCGGCCAGCAACTACACAAGGTAGTACCCAGCTGCCGGCCACACTCTTGGTGACCGGCAGACAAGGACTGACATAAGCCGGCCGGCAAAGGTACAAGACCGATGCCAGCCGGCAGCAAAAGAACCAGAAGACTACCCCTGCCCGGCTGCCGGCCTCATAGGCCGGCAGCCGGCCTCATAGGCCGGCTGCCGGGACAGGTACAGCACTAGAAGAAAATAGAATGGATGCCGGGATAAGAGTGTACACAACCCCCCCAGCCCGGCAACCGAAAGAGTGCATATAAGGAAGGGGAGAAACTTAATTCAGGCTTCCTTGACCAATGCCGTCCGGCTCTGCCGGCAGGCATGGATGAGGGACCAAGAGAGGTCCGGGCAGCACTCGAAAACATAAGACCCTTGCCGTCCAGCGTCTCTGCCGGCCGGCAATGGGCTTAGTCAATCCAAATCCCAACCTATACTAGGTCCAGAAGTAGAATGACATATGGTACAGTAATACCCCTGCCGGCCAGCTCTGCCGGCCGGCAAGGTACAGTACAGTAATGGCTAGGCCATTACGGAGATAGAGGGGGAAGGGACAAGAGGGTCCTGCCAACCTTGCTTTAGTGACAGATCACCCGTAGCCAAGAACTCTGTCTTAGCCTAAGGGAGATCTAAGGGAAAGGGCCAGCGCAGTAGTATAATACCTGCCAGCTTCCAGAGCACCAAAGCAAGGAAGGCGTTGCAACTCCCAAGGGAAGATTTATCCTCCCCGAGAACAGCAACAGGACTTAGTCTGGTCGATCACACAAGAAGGAATCATAACTACAGAAACCTTCGACAGTGACCTAAGGGAGCTCAGCTCCCTTTGTAAGTGTTAGGTCAGCGAGGGAGACTCTGCCCCAAGCCAAACAACACGGACTCAGACTAAAAACTCTGTTGTTCTGACCCTCTTTGAACCAGACTCTGCTGGAACAGGAAGGTACAGTAACACCCTAGTATAGTTTTATCGAAAATAAATTCGGAAAAAACCACTTAGGGATAAGCCCAAGGCTTAAACAGAGGGAAAGGGATTGCATACCTTCTCCGAAGAAAAGAAAGCAACCGGGGAGTATGATAAAGTATACTAAGGCTCCATAAGCAATTAGCCTAGGCACCAAGAGAATCGATTACCTAATTCACCGAAACTCTCACGTATACAATCTTGGAAATATTCCACACAGTCTAACATGTATAAAATATAGCCTAAAGCTTCAATAAAATTTTAATTACACTCGGAAAAACCATAATCATGCATTAAGTACTAGGACCAAACGACTAGGCTACATGGCCTAGCGTAGGCCAGAATGGCGAATACTTCGCCAAATAATACTAAGCACGAAAGGAAATCCTATGTAAAGCTAAATAGCTAAATTTTATTAAGCAAAACAACCAGGAATGTCACTCTGACTAACTAATTTATACCTAGCGAGTGACAGTGTCCAGGACACCTCTGGTAGGCTACGGCTCTTGTATCAAAGATTAATCCTATTAATCATTCAAAATTTTACCAAGAGCCTACATTTATACATAACAGACACTATACTCAACTTATCCGAGGTCAACGAAGACGAAGAAGCCATGAAAAGTTGAATAAATCCAAGATTTGCGAGAAAAACAGGAAAAAACACCGAGTTGTTAAGCTACGCAAAAAGGAATACAGATGGCGCCAGGATTGGCGCCAGGCACGCATACGAATCGGGGGATAGGGAAGCCTTGGGAGCGGCTCCCCTTTTTCTTTCCCGAATTCGTATCTCGTCAATCTCCCTCCTACGAGACGAATCTCTGTTCAGGTCGTAGATTGCCATGTGACGTGTCTAGAATACGTCCTCTGATATGTCGCGATATCCCTTTCACGAGGGATACTCGCTCCAGGAGTTAGAATTCTGGTACCTTAAGGTAAATTCTCTGGGAATATCGCCGTAGTTGTAATATACCCTAGGAAGCTACCCTATAGGAACTTCCATCAGGACGACATGGCTTGAGCCCAAAAATATATATATATAAAATATATATATATATATATATATATATATATATATATATATATATATATATATATATATATATATATATATATATATATACACATATATATATATAAATATATATATATATATATATATATATATATATATATATATATATATATATCTATATATATATATAAAAAATATATATATATATATATATATATATATATATATATATATATATATATATATATATATATATATATATAT
>NC_090747.1:16710685-16719977 GCF_036898095.1 Palaemon carinicauda
TGACCATACCACTCAGCCACGAAGAAAGATAAAAGTCAATGACAATTCTTCTGTACTTATACCTGTCAAATTTAGGTTTTCTGTACTTTGAATTGAAATCAACCCATCTTCACCATCGTAGCTAATTGGTAGGTTTGGGACTTAGCATTCGATTAATGATAAATTTTGCACATTTAGACGTGTTTCTTTCATATTTCAAATAAGCCATATATATTAATATATTAAAGTCTGGATTCTCTTAACGACCTCGGGATTAGAGCCCCAGGCGGAACCGCCCAAAGACTATAATATCGGACCGGCGGGGATTTGAACCCTCGTCCAGGATATCTGTATGCCAGTGACCATACCACTCAGCCACGAAGAAAGATAAAAGTCAATGACAATTCTTCTGTACTTATACCTGTCAAATTCAGGTTTTCTGTACTTTGAATTGAAATCAACCCATCTTCACCATCGTAGCTAATTGGTAGGTTTGGGACTTGGCATTCGATTAATGATAAATTTTGCACATTTAAACGTGTTTCTTTCATATTTCAAATAAGCCATATATATTAATATATCAAAGTCTGGATTCTCTTAACGACCTCGGGATTAGAGCCCCAGGCGGAACCGCCCAAAGACTATAATATCGGACCGGCGGGGATTTGAACCCTCGTCCAGGATATCTGTATGCCAGTGACCATACCACTCAGCCACAAAGAAATATAAAAGTCAATGAAAATTCTTCTGTACTTATACCTGTCAAATTCAGGTTTTCTGTACTTTGAATTGAAATCAACCCATCTTCACCATCGTAGCTAATTGGTAGGTTTGGGACTTGGCATTCGATTAATGATAAATTTTGCACATTTAAAGTGTTTCTTTCATATTTCAAATAAGCCATATATATTAATACATTAAAGTCTGGATTCTCTTAACGACCTCGGGATTAGAGCCCCAGGCGTAACCGCCCAAAGACTATAATATCGGACCGGCGGGGATTTGAACCCTCGTCCAGGATATCTGTATGCCAGTGACCATACCACTCAGCCACAAAGAAATATAAAAGTCAATGACAATTCTTCTGTACTTATACCTGTCAAATTCCGGTTTTCTGTACTTTGAATTGAAATCAACCCATCTTCACCATCGTAGCTAATTGGTAGGTTTGGGACTTGGCATTCGATTAATGATAAATTTTGCACATTTAAACGTGTTTCTTTCATATTTCAAATAAGCCATATATCTTAATACATTAAAGTCTGGATTCTCTCAACAACCTCGGGATTAGAGCCCCAGGTGGAACCGCCCAAAGACTATAATATCGGACCGGCGGGGATTTGAGCCCTCGTCCAGGATATCTGTATGCCAGTGACCATACCACTCAGCCACGAAGAAAGATAAAAGTCAATGACAATTCTTCTGTACTTATACCTGTCAAATTCAGGTTTTCTTTACTTGGAATTGAAATCAACCCATCTTCACCATCGTAGCTAATTGGTAGGTTTGGGACTTGGCAATCGATTAATGATAAATTTTGCACATTTAAACGTGTTTCTTTCATATTTCAAATAAGCCATATATATTAATACATTAAAGTCTGGATTCTCTTAACGACCTCGGGATTAGAGCCCCAGGCGGAACCGCCAAAAGACTATAATATCGGACCGGCGGGGATTTGAACCCTCGTCCAGGATATATGTATGCCAGTGACCATACCACTCAGCCACGAAGAAAGATAAAAGTCAATGACAATTCTTCTGTACTTATACCTGTCAAATTCAGGTTTTCTGTACTTTGAATTGAAATCAACCTATCTTCACCATCGTAGCTAATTGGTAGGTTTGGGACTTGGCATTCGATTAATGATAAATTTTGCACATTTAGACCTGTTTCTTTCATATTTCAAATAAGCCATATATATTAATATATTAAAGTCTGGATTCTCTTAACGACCTCGGGATTAGAGCCCCAGGCGGAACCACCCAAAGACTATAATATCGGACCGGCGGGGATTTGAACCCTCGTCCAGGATATCTGTATGCCAGTGATCATACCACTCAGCCACGAAGAAAGATAAAAGTCAATGACAATTCTTCTGTACTTATACCTGTCAAATTCAGGTTTTCTGTACTTTGAATTGAAATCAACCCATCTTCACCAACGTAGCTAATTGGTATGTTTGGGACTTGGCATTCGATTAATGATAAATTTTGCACATTTAAACGTGTTTCTTTCATATTTCAAATAAGCCATATATATTAATACATTAAAGTCTGGAATCTCTTAACGACCTCGGGATTAGAGCCCCAGGCGGAACCGCCCAAAGACTATAATATCGGACCGGCGGGGATTTGAACCCTCGTCCAGGATATCTGTATGCCAGTGACCATACCACTCAGCCACGAAGAAAGATAAAAGTCAATTACAATTCTTCTGTACTTATACCTGTCAAATTCAGGTTTTCTGTACTTTGAATTGAAATCAACCCATCTTCACCATCGTAGCTAATTGGTAGGTTTGGGACTTGGCATTCGATTAATGATAAATTTTGCACATTTAAACGTGTTTCTTTCATATTTCAAATAAGCCATAAATATTTATATATTAAAGTCTGGATTCTCTTAACGACCTCGGGATTAGAGCCCCAGGCGGAACCGCCCAAAGACTATAATATCGGACCGGCGGGGATTTGAACCCTCGTCCAGGATATCTGTATGCCAGTAACCATACCACTCAGCCACGAAGAAAGATAAAAGTCAATGACAATTCTTCTGTACTTATACCTGTCAAATTCAGGTTTTCTGTACTTTGAATTGAAATCAACCCATCTTCAACATCGTAGCTAATTGGTAGGTTTGGGACTTGGCATTCGATTAATGATAAATTTTGCACATTTAAACGTGTTTCTTTCATATTTCAAATAAGCCATATTTATTAATACATTAAAGTCTGGATTCTCTTAACGACCTCGGGATTAGAGCCCCAGGCGGAACCGCCCAAAGACTATAATATCGGACCGGCGGGGATTTGAACCCTCGTCCAGGATATCTGTATGCCAGTGACCATACCACTCAGCCACGAAGAAAGATAAAAGTCAATGACAATTCTTCTGTACTTATACCTGTCAAATTCAGGTTTTCTGTACTTTGAATTGAAATCAACCCATCTTCACCATCGTAGCTAATTGGTAGGTTTGGGTCTTGGCATTCGATTAATGATAAATTTTGCACATTTAAACGTGTTTCTTTCATATTTCAAATAAGCCATATATATTAATACATTAACGTCTGGATTCTCTTAACGACCTCGGGATTAGAGCCCCAGGTGGAACCGCCCAAAGACTATAATATCGGACCGGCGGGGATTTGAGCCCTCGTCCAGGATATCTGTATGCCAGTGACCATACCACTCAGCCACGAAGAAAGATAAAAGTCAATGACAATTCTTCTGTACTTATACCTGTCAAATTCAGGTTTTCTGTACTTTGAATTGAAATCAACCCATCTTCACCATCGTAGCTAATTGGTAGGTTTGGGACTTGGCATTCGATTAATGATAAATTTTGCACATTTAAAGTGTTTCTTTCATATTTCAAATAAGCCATATATATTAATACATTAAAGTCTGGATTCTCTCAACAACCTCGGGATTAGAGCCCCAGGTGGAACCGCCCAAAGACTATAATATCGGACCGGCGGGGATTTGAGCCCTCGTCCAGGATATCTGTATGCCAGTGACCATACCACTCAGCCACGAAGAAAGATAAAAGTCAATGACAATTCTTCTGTACTTATACCTGTCAAATTCAGGTTTTCTTTACTTGGAATTGAAATCAACCCATCTTCACCATCGTAGCTAATTGGTAGGTTTGGGACTTGGCAATCGATTAATGATAAATTTTGCACTTTTAAACGTGTTTCTTTCATATTTCAAATAAGCCATATATATTAATACATTTAAGTCTGGATTCTCTTAACGACCTCGGGATTAGAGCCCCAGGCGGAACCGCCCAAAGACTATAATATCGGACCGGCGGGGATTTGAACCCTCGTCCAGGATATATGTATGCCAGTGACCATACCACTCAGCCACGAAGAAAGATAAAAGTCAATGACAATTCTTCTGTACTTATACCTGTCAAATTCAGGTTTTCTGTACTTTGAATTGAAATCAACCTATCTTCACCATCGTAGCTAATTGGTAGGTTTGGGACTTGGCATTCGATTAATGATAAATTTTGCACATTTAGACCTGTTTCTTTCATATTTCAAATAAGCCATATATATTAATATATTAAAGTCTGGATTCTCTTAACGACCTCGGGATTAGAGCCCCAGGCGGAACCACCCAAAGACTATAATATCGGACCGGCGGGGATTTGAACCCTCGTCCAGGATATCTGTATGCCAGTGATCATACCACTCAGCCACGAAGAAAGATAAAAGTCAATGACAATTCTTCTGTACTTATACCTGTCAAATTCAGGTTTTCTGTACTTTGAATTGAAATCAACCCATCTTCACCAACGTAGCTAATTGGTATGTTTGGGACTTGGCATTCGATTAATGATAAATTTTGCATAGTTAAACGTGTTTCTTTCATATTTCAAATAAGCCATATATATTAATACATTAAAGTCTGGATTCTCTTAACGACCTCGGGATTAGAGCCCCAGGCGGAACCGCCCAAAGACTATAATATCGGACCGGCGGGGATTTGAACCCTCGTCCAGGATATCTGTATGCCAGTGACCATACCACTCAGCCACGAAGAAAGATAAAAGTCAATGACAATTCTTCTGTACTTATACCTGTCAAATTCAGGTTTTCTGTACTTTGAATTGAAATCAACCCATCTTCACCATCGTAGCTAATTGGTAGGTTTGGGACTTGGCATTCGATTAATGATAAATTTTGCACATTTAAACGTGTTTCTTTCATATTTCAAATAAGCCATATATATTTATATATTAAAGTCTGGATTCTCTTAACGACCTCGGGATTAGAGCCCCAGGCGGAACCGCCCAAAGACTATAATATCGGACCGGCGGGGATTTGAACCCTCGTCCAGGATATCTGTATGCCAGTAACCATACCACTCAGCCACGAAGAAAGATAAAAGTCAATGACAATTCTTCTGTACTTATACCTGTCAAATTCAGGTTTTCTGTACTTTGAATTTAAATCAACCCATCTTCAACATCGTAGCTAATTGGTAGGTTTGGGACTTGGCATTCGATTAATGATAAATTTTGCACATTTAAACGTGTTTCTTTCATATTTCAAATAAGCCATATATATTAATACATTAAAGTCTGGATTCTCTTAACGACCTCGGGATTAGAGCCCCAGGCGGAACCGCCCAAAGACTATAATATCGGACCGGCGGGGATTTGAACCCTCGTCCAGGATATCTGTATGCCAGTGACCATACCACTCAGCCACGAAGAAAGATAAAAGTCAATGACAATTCTTCTGTACTTATACCTGTCAAATTCAGGTTTTCTGTACTTTGAATTGAAATCAACCCATCTTCACCATCGTAGCTAATTGGTAGGTTTGGGTCTTGGCATTCGATTAATGATAAATTTTGCACATTTAAACGTGTTTCTTTCATATTTCAAATAAGCCATATATATTAATACATTAACGTCTGGATTCTCTTAACGACCTCGGGATTAGAGCCCCAGGTGGAACCGCCCAAAGACTATAATATCGGACCGGCGGGGATTTGAGCCCTCGTCCAGGATATCTGTATGCCAGTGACCATACCACTCAGCCACGAAGAAAGATAAAAGTCAATGACAATTCTTCTGTACTTATACCTGTCAAATTCAGGTTTTCTTTACTTGGAATTGAAATCAACCCATCTTCACCATCGTAGCTAATTGGTAGGTTTGGGACTTGGCAATCGATTAATGATAAATTTTGCACATTTAAACGTGTTTCTTTCATATTTCAAATAAGCCATATATATTAATACATTAAAGTCTGGATTCTCTTAACGACCTCGGGATTAGAGCCCCAGGCGGAACCGCCCAAAGACTATAATATCGGACCGGCGGGGATTTGAGCCCTCGTCCAGGATATCTGTATGCCAGTGACCATACCACTCAGCCACGAAGAAAGATAAAAGTCAATGACAATTCTTCTGTACTTATACCTGTCAAATTCAGGTTTTCTGTACTTTGAATTGAAATCAACCCATCTTCACCATCGTAGCTAATTGGTAGGTTTGGGTCTTGGCATTCGATTAATGATAAATTTTGCACATTTAAACGTGTTTCTTTCATATTTCAAATAAGCCATATATATTAATACATTAACGTCTGGATTCTCTTAACGACCTCGGGATTAGAGCCCCAGGGGGAACCGCCCAAAGACTATAATATCGGACCGGCGGGGATTTGAGCCCTCGTCCAGGATATCTGTATGCCAGTGACCATACCACTCAGCCACGAAGAAAGATAAAAGTCAATGACAATTCTTCTGTACTTATACCTGTCAAATTCAGGTTTTCTTTACTTTCAATTGAAATCAACCCATCTTCACCATCGTAGCTAATTGGTAGGTTTGGGGACTTGGCAATCGATTAATGATAAATTTTGCACATTTAAACGTGTTTCTTTCATATTTCAAATAAGCCATATATATTAATACATTAAAGTCTGGATTCTCTTAACGACCTCGGGATTAGAGCCCCAGGTGGAACCGCCCAAAGACTATAATATCAGACCGGCAGGGATTTGAGCCCTCGTCCAGGATATCTGAATGCCAGTGACCATACCACTCAGCCACGAAGAAAGATAAAAGTCAATGACAATTCTTCTGTACTTATACCTGTCAAATTCAGGTTTTCTTTACTTGGAATTGAAATCAACCCATCTTCACCATCGTAGCTAATTGGTAGGTTTGGGACTTGGCAATCGATTAATGATAAAATTTTGCACATTTAAACGTGTTTCTTTCATATTTCAAATAAGCCATATATATTAATACATTAAAGTCTGGATTCTCTTAACGACCTCGGGATTAGAGCCCCAGGCGGAACCGCCCAAAGGACTATAATATCGGACCGGCGGGGATTTGAACCCTCGTCCAGGATATATGTATGCCAGTGACCATACCACTCAGCCACGAAGAAAGATAAAAGTCAATGACAATTCTTCTGTACTTATACCTGTCAAATTCAGGTTTTCTGTACTTTGAATTGAAATCAACCTATCTTCACCATCGTAGCTAATTGGTAGGTTTGGGACTTGGCATTCGATTAATGATAAATTTTGCACATTTAGACCTGTTTCTTTCATATTTCAAATAAGCCATATATATTAATATATTAAAGTCTGGATTCTCTTAACGACCTCGGGATTAGAGCCCCAGGCGGAACCACCCAAAGACTATAATATCGGACCGGCGGGGATTTGAACCCTCGTCCAGGATATCTGTATGCCAGTGATCATACCACTCAGCCACGAAGAAAGATAAAAGTCAATGACAATTCTTCTGTACTTATACTTGTCAAATTCAGGTTTTCTGTACTTTGAATTGAAATCAACCCATCTTCACCAACGTAGCTAATTGGTATGTTTGGGACTTGGCATTCGATTAATGATAAATTTTGCATATTTAAACGTGTTTCTTTCATATTTCAAATAAGCCATATATATTAATACATTAAAGTCTGGATTCTCTTAACGACCTCGGGATTAGAGCCCCAGGCGGAACCGCCCAAAGACTATAATATCGGACCGGCGGGGATTTGAACCTCGTCCAGGATATCTGTATGCCAGTGACCCATACCACTCAGCCACGAAGAAAGATAAAAGTCAATGACAATTCTTCTGTACTTATACCTGTCAAATTCAGGTTTTCTGTACTTTGAATTGAAATCAACCCATCTTCACCATCGTAGCTAATTGGTAGGTTTGGGACTTGGCATTCGATTAATGATAAATTTTGCACATTTAAACGTGTTTCTTTCATATTTCAAATAAGCCATATATATTTATATATTAAAGTCTGGATTCTCTTAACGACCTCGGGATTAGAGCCCCAGGCGGAACCGCCCAAAGACTATAATATCGGACCGGCGGGGATTTGAACCCTCGTCCAGGATATCTGTATGCCAGTGACCATACCACTCAGCCACGAAGAAAGATAAAAGTCAATGACAATTCTTCTGTACTTATACCTGTCAAATTCAGGTTTTCTGTACTTTGAATTGAAATCAACCCATCTTCACCATCGTAGCTAATTGGTAGGTTTGGGACTTGGCATTCGATTAATGATAAATTTTGCACATTTAAACGTGTTTCTTTCATATTTCAAATAAGCCATATATATTTATATATTAAAGTCTGGATTCTCTTAACGACCTCGGGATTAGAGCCCCCAGGCGGAACCGCCCAAAGACTATAATATCGGACCGGCGGGGATTTGAACCCTCGTCCAGGATATCTGTATGCCAGTAACCATACCACTCAGCCACGAAGAAAGATAAAAGTCAATGACAATTCTTCTGTACTTATACCTGTCAAATTCAGGTTTTCTGTACTTTGAATTTAAATCAACCCATCTTCAACATCGTAGCTAATTGGTAGGTTTGGGACTTGGCATTCGATTAATGATAAATTTTGCACATTTAAACGTGTTTCTTTCATATTTCAAATAAGCCATATATATTAATACATTAAAGTCTGGATTCTCTTAACGACCTCGGATTAGAGCCCCAGGCGGAACCGCCCAAAGACTATAATATCGGACCGCGGGGATTTGAACCCTCGTCCAGGATATCTGTATGCCAGTGACCATACCACTCAGCCCACGAAGAAAGATAAAAGTCAATGACAATTCTTCTGTACTTATACCTGTCAAATTCAGGTTTTCTGTACTTTGAATTGAAATCAACCCATCTTCACCATCGTAGCTAATTGGTAGGTTTGGGTCTTGGCATTCGATTAATGATAAATTTTGCACATTTAAACGTGTTTCTTTCATATTTCAAATAAGCCATATATATTAATACATTAACGTCTGGATTCTCTTAACGACCTCGGGATTAGAGCCCCAGGTGGAACCGCCCAAAGACTATAATATCGGACCGGCGGGGATTTGAGCCCCTCGTCCAGGATATCTGTATGCCAGTGACCATACCACTCAGCCACGAAGAAAGATAAAAGTCAATGACAATTCTTCTGTACTTATACCTGTCAAATTCAGGTTTTCTTTACTTGGAATTGAAATCAACCCATCTTCACCATCGTAGCTAATTGGTAGGTTTGGGACTTGGCAATCGATTAATGATAAAT
>NC_090747.1:16727977-16730477 GCF_036898095.1 Palaemon carinicauda
TTTTAAAGAATTTTCTTGAATGAGATTTAATTACTGAGAAGATTCCAGTTGCTACTCAGTATGACACAAATTATATAAAAAATTGTGCCGTTGATATAATGAACATTTATTATTTTTCTTCTTGAAGTAAGTTTTTTGTTACAATAACAAGTGTAGGATACTAGTGGAAACTCCTATCTTATCAAAAATATTTCTTGGTATGCTTTGAAGATATTCAAAAGTTCGCACTTGTAACTACACATTTTAGTTACTAAACAATAGATCAGAATAGTGAACCTTTCAGACTGGAATTCTATATACAAAGTATTATGAAAGAAGTTTCATTCCCTTAGGCCAAAAGCATTTAATAACTTTTTTATTTCAGTTTGAATATTTTGTAGGGAAGAATAATACGGCCACGTATTTTTGGATGTATTTTTACCACTTCATTGCCTAATTTTTGTGCGGCCAACCTTATTGTTATAACACAACGAGTGTTTTCGTGTAAAGCACTTAAAATATAGATCTCAATAAAATTCAATCATTGTCTCTAGCTTCTCATTTCTATCATAAAAAAAATAAAAAGGACAACAACATGTTTTTTTTTAACAGTTAGAGTCAAATAAAAGTTATAGTAACCCTTGCAACTGTTACTCGAATACATGGCTTTAAGATCAGATGTTGTTTTCTGCACACAAAAGGTTAAATCTACGTTAATGACAAAATACCCGACAAATAACATTGAACTGAAACTTTTATATGCCAGTGGACGTCGATGTCAGATATATAAATCTTGCAAGTAAAATCACGTCCCTTATTAGCAAATTAAATCGGTATAAGAATATGATGATGACACGCCACTAATAATTTAAGATAACCATATATTGCAGTACGGATTTATTATTAAGTGTTTTTTTTCTTTTTTTTTTCTTTTATACAAGCGAAGAGGACAAGCTTCATCAAAAATGGTTCGATCGTTCTTTGAGTTTCACATGAGAGTTTTTCTGGCATCCTTATTTCTTGTTGATTATGTTCATAACATTTACAAGTCACTTTCTCCTTCTTTTATCCTTTAACATTATGGGAAGGAGGTAACTTGGATTTACTTCATATTGCTCCTATGAAATGGGTTTTTATTCATCATGTATTGCATATCTGTAAAAATACTGACAATCTCTAATGTCTGAGTCGACCTCCTTCACTTCACAATGGACATAAAATAAAATCACAAATACTTTTTATAGATATTTTTGTAAAATTTTAGAGATTATAATAAATTGGTAATTTGTTATCAAGGTAAGATATTACTATAAATTATCAATTTATATATTCCGTATTAAATGATAAAAAAACACATGCAAATTATAAAACAAATTAACTCAAACGTAAACAATCATGAATGGTTCAAAGTCTTCACAGCTTTTGCAGAGTCACAGACCCAAGACAAAAGTTTGAAATGATTTATCTCCGCTAGGGAGATCATATTCTTTTAACGTGAGCTTAAATAGAAATATTATGAGATATGGGTCTTTTTCAATCTATGATTACAGGAGTTATTATGTCTTTGCTAATGCCTCCAGTGTCTATAATATGAGACATTTATTCAACCGCATGATTACACATTGTTTAAAATGGATTTCTTGCAAAAAAATCACAAAGAAAAAAAATTAAGACTTTTACATACCTTGTTTTAACGTTTATTGATAGCAAAGGTCATGCTGGTCTCGTCTATAATGATAAGAATTTTATGAAATTGATGATAGCAGTTTATTGTTCACCAGAATTTCCAGGCATGAGAGAAAAGCATGCAGTCTATGTAATCAATTCAAAGCTATTAACTTCAAGGATAATAAAGGAATCTATTGAACTGAAATCTGCAGTCTACAGCTTTCCTGCAAACGCCTATTCAAAATATTTTATGGAATCATGAACACGTACACATGTGCAAAATCTAATTCTGTTACATAATGGAAGAATAATGATATCATAGAACTTGCCTGGTGAAACCTGACAGGTATTGACCATGTTTACGTGAATATCATTAATTTTTAGTTAGTTGATAGGAATTTCGATGTAAATATTAAGAGAAAAAAAAAACATGGAATAATTTACTTGAGCGGATGAAAATAACGTATCATGTGCAATTATTATTATTATTATTATTATTATTATTATTATTATTATTATTATTATTATTATTATTATTATTATTATTATTATTATTATTATTACGTAGTCTTGTACCTTCGTAAGGAGTGGAGGAGAGGGGGGGGGGGGGGAGCAATGACATACGTAGACGTTGTTAGGTGTAACCTCTATACGTTGGCACCGTGGGTTTGTAGTTAATGCACCTGAATGGCATCCTGCTGGACGAGTGAGGACAGTTTCTTGGGAAGGCTCATATAGGTAATTTAATAATCTAAAAAATGAGCAACGCAGAAAAAAGGAAAAAAAAATTCCCAATAGCATTGGATGGATGCGATAACTATTATGAACAGATGTTAACCAAAGTATTGTATTG
>NC_090747.1:16747977-16757977 GCF_036898095.1 Palaemon carinicauda
TATATATATATATATATATATATATATATATATATATATATATATATATATATATATATATATATATATATATATATATATATATATATATATATATATATATATATATATATATATATATATATATATATATGTATATATATATATATATATTCAAAACGGATTTTTAGCGAAGCGAAAAATCTTTTTTTGGGTGAGGTAGCCATGTCGTCCTGATGGAAGTTCCTAAAGGGTAGCTTCATAGGATATATTTCACTACAGTAATATACCCAGAGAATTTTACCTTAAGATATCCAGAATTCTAACTCCTGGAGCGAATATCCCTAAATAAATCTAACAGGGATATCGCATAATATCAGAGGACGTATTCTTGACATGCCACATAGCTATATTCACCCCGAACACTAATAACGCTTCGAGGGGTACAGTGACAAGAATCTAATAACGAGAATGAAAAGAGAGCCGTTCATAAGGATTCTCTCCTATTCCGTTTCCAGTGTATATATGACGTAGACGGCAGCACCATCCTTATTCCTTGTAGCGATACACGAGGTGCTACAGATAATGTATTATAGGGAGGGGTCAATAAGCACTTTTTTAACAATAAAAGGAAGGGCATGTCCATCAGGACGACATGGCTACCTCACCCAAAAATAGATTTTTCGTGTGGCTCAAAATCCGTTTTTTGGGCTCAGGCCATGTCGTCCTGATATAAGTTTACCAGAGCATTACTGTATCTGTGGATTCTCAACCTGTGCCATACCCTCAAGAAAGTATTTTCCTGGTCCGTCTAGACCTAGAGACCTATGATGTTACCGTCATACATCATTTCATCTAAGCATGAACTATGTTAGTACTTCCTGCCCCCTACAGGGAAGAGTGGAACTAGACTCTGGAAAAAGTCTTGAGGAGTACATATTACCTATGGATGACAAAATGACAAGCCTGTATAGTGGTTTCACCCTATACATTATAAAGCAAAGTTTGTATAAGAGTCACCAATGTCAGTATGAATTACTGACATCTCCCCCAGTGTGTTTACTCTTATTAAAGTATCGGACAACAGTTGTATCTGTATAGGAACAAATTTTGCATCTCCACCATCACCCCTTAGGGCACAACATTAATCCTTCCTAAGGAAGGGTTAAAGCGAGTGAATGTTTGCTTGAAGTGAGACACAATCTTAAAAGACATTCCATGTTAAAATTATCCATATTTTAAACTTAATGCTCCATACATTTCTAATAAATGAGTGTGGGCGAATAAGACACAAAGTTCACTATGAACTAGTTTATTGAAAGTTAATAAACATATAGATCAGTCAACATTTATAAAATTTATAAAATGTGGATGATATCCATAAAAGCATAAAGAAAACAGTAGACAGAAAATATTGTTTCGTCTAAGAAAGGAAACTGGTTTGCCACTTTAATCTAATTATTAATAATGTTGATACAGTTTGTATTACTGTTTATTCACACTAGCGTGAAAAACGCTTGGCACATGTGTCCGTATTATGCTTAGTTCACCAAAGTCAATGGAACAGTCCGTAAGGACACGTTAGTGGCCTATCACTTAGTCTGTAGTAACAGTCTGTGACTACACACCCACCCTTAATTAATTGTCCCAAATTAATTTCACTGTTCCTCGCAGATCTAAACAGCAGGTTTAAGAATTCTACGATGCTAGTACCAGAGACTTCTTGAGTTGCTCCACTTGCTTCACATAGTGAATAAAGAACACCTTGGATAACTACCAACCGGTGTACGAACGAAGATGTTCAGAGTCCATATAATTAAAGAAATTTATGGAAGAGGCAACTTTCCTCGGATCATGACTTGCGGGTGTACTGTCTGGATCCGCTCTGCGAATAAAATAGGTGAGTTTCGCCCTTAGTTGTTTCAGAGATAAATTTGAACCCGAGGTTTCTCCTCTGAACAGCTGTCCTCCCTTAAAGTCTGAAGTTCTATGGAGATAGACCTTTAGGCACTCCACTGGACATAGAGATGCATCTTCCTTCAGAGGGCAGATTCTCAAAGGACCCAACCTGTTGGTTGGTAGATCGTTCTTGGTAAGAAACATTGGGTCTGGAAATAGATTCAGTTCTTCCTCCAAGAACTGGACGTGGCATTCCTCTCTAGAGAGAGCCACTATATCACTAACTCTGGCCCCCAAAGTGAGTGCAAACAGAAATATGACTTTTTGAGTCAAATCCTTCTAAGCACACTCCTCATTGTTCATTATTTAGGCAAAATGAAGAATCTTATCTAGTTACCATGAAATGGGTCCTGGAGGCGCTGAAGAACTAAGCTTACCACGGGCCTTCAGAATTCATTAAGAACGTCGATAGAAAGGTCGACCTGAAGGGCATAGAGTATCGGACTTGTCAAGGCAGACTTGCACATTGATATTGTGTTGGCTGCTAAACCCTGCTCATGAAGGTGAATGACGAATGATAAACAGAAATCTGTCGAGATTTCTTTTGGTTTCTTCGCCTTGACAAAGGACACCCGCTTCTTCCATGATGCCTCATATTGTCTTCTGGTTTCCTCCAAAAAGTCTATACTGTCTCTTGATACCCCGAATCTTTTTCTCATCGCTAAGGAGAGAAAATCACGAGAAGCAGGTTCCGGGTTTTCTGTGATGAAGCGAAGACAGTCGACTTCTGTACTCGCTGAGACAGGGTTGGATCCGGTAGCGGTACAAACTTCCGTCGTAGTTCCAATGCCAGAGGGAACCACATGCTGTTTGGCCACTTGTGGGACACTATTGCTGCTTTCCCTTTAAAGGATCTCAGTTTCTCGAGCACCTTCAAAAGGAGGTTGTGCAAAGGGAACAGGTAAATTGTGGACCATCCGTTCCAGTCTAGGGACATAGTGTTCACTGCCTCCGCTAGCGGATCCTCGTATGGGGACACATATCGATGTATTTTCTTGTCTTTCGTCGCAAAGAGGTCTATCTGCAGTTCCGGGACTTGACTCAAGATGAAGGAGAACAATCCTGCGTCTAGGGACCATTCTGACTCTAAAGGTGTAAACCTGGATAGAGCGTACGTTGTCACGTTGCGGAACCCTTGAATGTGAACTGCTGACAGGTGCCATTCTTTTCTTTCCGCCAAACGGAATATGGCCAACATTACTTGGTTGATTTGAGGTGACCTCGACCCTTGTCGATTCAGGCATCTCACTATCACCTCGCTGTCTAGAACCAATCTTATGTGGGTCGAGTGGCAAGGAGATACTTTCTTTAGTGTCAAAAGTACTGCCATGGCTTCTAGAAAGTTGATGAGAAATGACTTGAAAAGATTGGACCAAGCTCCTTGGACTCTCTTCTGGTAAGAGTGGCCTCCCCAGCCTTCCTTTGAAGCGTTTGTTTGGATAGTAACTGACAGAGGAGGAGGTTGAAGAAGTATTGATTTCTTCACTTGCTTGGCTTTGGACCACAGCTTGAGAAGCGTTTGCAGTCGAGTCGCGCGTTTGATGCGTATCTTCTCCAGACTCCTGTTGCATCCTTTAGCTGTGCTCTTAGCACTGGATCTGTTATCGAAGCAAACGGTAGAGAGCCCAGCACTCTCTCTTGTCCGCGTCTTGATATCCGTTTGGATTTTAGTAGTCTCTTGACAGATCCTGCTATTTCTTTTCTCTTCTTCCCAGGAATGGAAAGTCGATGTGACTCCAAATTCCAGTGGATTCCCAACCACTGAAATTTTTGAGCTGGAGATAGTCGAGACTTTTTGATGTTGATCTTGAATCCCATATGTTCTAGTAACTGGATCATTCTCTTGGAGGCTTGCATGCATTCTGTCCAGGATGCTGCCCACACCAGCCAGTCGTCCAAGTAGGCCACTACTTGGATCCCCTTTAGGCGTAATTGATGGAAGGCTGCATTCGCAAGCTTCGTGAAAATCCTTGGAGCTATGTTTAGCCCGAATGGCATGGCTCTGAAGGCGTAAAGTCTTCTTTGTAACTTGAAGCCTAGGTAGGAGGAGAGGTGACGATTAAGTGGAACGTGCCAATAAGTGTCAGAAAAGTCTATATAGACGGTATATGCCCTTTTGGGCAGTAGGGTCCTTATGTGTTGAAGTGTGAGCATCCTGAACTTGTAGTTCACTATGAACTTGTTGAGTGGCGACAAGTCCAGAATGACTCTAAGTTTTCTGAGTCCTTCTTTGGAACACAAAAAAGCCTTCCTTGGAACTTGATGGACTTTACTTTTCGGATTACTCTTTTCTCTAAGAGTTCTCGGACATATTCTTCCAGAACGGGGGTAGAGTGTTGGAAGAACTGAGGAAATTAAGGTGGAGGACTGTTCCAGCTCCAACCTAGTCCATTCTTTATTAGGCTGTGGGCCCAGGGATCAAAGGTCCAATGATCCCTAAATAGATGTAGTCTCCCTCCTACTGGAAGCATCTCACTTCTGCTGTTGTGGTCCTGAGGCCTTGCCTCCTTGACCGCGTCCTCCCCTGAATCCCCTTCCCTTTGAAGGGCGTCTAGAAGAACCTCTGGCTGTTCCTCTAGCTTTTGAGTGAAAGGGAGAAGTCTTCCTTTCAAATGCTGGGTTAAAAACCGGCGACTATGTCGCCACTTGTTGAGGTACCAACTGGTACGTGGTTGGAGGTTGTGCCCCTATCTGAGGCACCGCGGTTGCAGGAAGTTGCTGTTGTTGTTGTCGGTAAGGCTTAGCCGGCCGAGAGGATAGCCTAGGCCTTTTTGTCTTCTTCTTGGGTTGGGGACCCTCATCCGGGGAAGACTTTCTCTTAATGTTTAAGCCCCACTTTTTGAGAAGGTTCCTATTCTCCGTGGCGGCTTTGTCTACTACCTCTTTAACTACTTGATTGGGAAAGAGGTCTTTACCCAATATGCAAGAGGAGATCAGTTTCCTCGGTTCGTGCCTCACCGCAGCCAAGGTGAACACGAACTCTCTTCAGGCTCTCCTAGCTTTAATAAAGCTATAGAGATCCTTCGTAATTGTGGCCAGATGGGTTTTGGCCACTATCATGAACATATCCTGGTTCTTGGGGTCACTTGCCATCGTTTCTAACGTCGTTAGCAACGACATCGATGCCGCAAGTCTTTCTTTCGTCTCTTGCTCTCTGCGCAAGAGAAACTCCGACAGCTTTGGAAGTTCCTCACCAAACTGACGTTCAGCAATATCAGCTTCTACTTCCTGACTGAGAAGGTAAGGTGAACGTCCTTCCAGTCTTTTTGGTCCAATAGTAAGGTCAGGGATAACGACTTGCATTCCTCCAGGGAGGGGCATGGTTTCCCTGCCTCCGCCGCCTTTAAGGCTACTTTATATCCCTTTTCCATAAAGGGAAAGGCTCTGGTTGGAGAGGCCACAAAGGAGGGAAGCTTCTTACTCAAAACTGGCACCTTTGAGTTCGTGAAGCCCCTCTCTTTCATCGATCTCGCTAGTAATGCCTGTGCTTTACTATGGTCAAGGACTATGACCTCCTTCGGCTCCGTTTCCTCCTTTGAGGCTGGCTCCTTCCCAAGACGGACATAGCAGTCCGGGTAAGAGTCTTTGTTGGGCCAAAATTCCACATCTTCCAGGGGAATTGAGCCCAACTTCTCCGATATAACGATCTTCCCAGCTGTCATTGGTATGTGTTCGGCATACCTCCAAGGATTGTTATCCAAGCACAAAGGAAGATCCTTCACGTTGAGTCGCTTCTGGGGCCCACATGATTCTGCGAGTCTGCGTATCTCCAATATCATTGCAGCTTCCTTTTCATCATTCTTCTTTTGTATTTGTTGAATCATTTCAACAATAGAAGAAAGAGTCCTTCCCAGATCATCTGGGATAACAGACGATGTAGAGGGAACAGGTTCTGGGGCCGGAACCGATGTAACCGAAACCTTGTCGATTTCTTCCTCTTCTATTTCTGGAGCCTGGGTCAGCTCCTCCTCCTAACCTTTCCCCAGAAGGTCCTTCTCTGTATAATCCGACACTTCCGACATCCTATCGTCCAATTGGATGTGTTGAAGGGCGGCCAAGACTTCAGAATCTACCGGATTCTGGACGGTTGGTATCTCCTTGTGAGGCTGAGGGATGAATGCATCAGCCGATGCCTTAGGGAAAAGGTAGGCCTTCATCTTCTCGTTTGGAAGGTATGGGCCTGAAGTGTTTTTCTGAAAACCCCTCACCCAGGTTCACAACTTTTCCCTAACAGCATCCCTTGACTCCGCCGACTTAGGGGTGTCAAATGCCTCGGTAATCAGGTTGGAACATATAGTACATACCTGAGAGTCCCAATACCGGAGATCACCTTTGGAGACTGCGCAGGCTGCGTGCCTCCTGCATAACTCATGTCCAAAGAAGTTCTTACTGCGGACATTGCAGAACATACTCCCGCACTTCGGATGGTCCTCCTGTAAAGAGAAGAGAATCCATGAGTATACAGTGAAGGCTTTTCACTGATTATTAATACATGTAGCTTATACAGTAAAGCTAGAAAGAAAAGAAGGAAAGACACATACTTGTATTTCCTTCCCAGCCAATTGCTGTAACCTCCCAAGATATTAAAACTAAGGTTAATTCTCTTCTGGAATACCTTATAAATCTTCCTAAGCGGAAAGTTAAGGTACACTCACACCTTGAATTAAAGTTTTAATACACGGGATAGAATGAATACAGAAAGAACTCACATTCTATATACTGTATGGTCTCAACAAAAGGCTGTACAAGATAACATTAAGTATGTTGGAAGAACTTTAGTGTTACAACAAACTCTATACTGTAGTTATATCAATGCAGTGTGTACTACACCACAAATATAGTAACTACTGTACACCGCATGCTGTCGTGCCGTGCCGGCCGGCATTTACCCTTATATAGTTCAAAGGTATGCTACCTTTAACAAATGGGCGGCAAAACAATGGTTCCCAAATGTGTGCCGGCCGGCAATCACTGCCGGTCGGCAACTGAAAACACTAGCACCCGGCTGCCGGCCGCTAATCTCGGGATGTGTTTATACCGCCGGCCGGCAAAGGTAGCGATGCCCATGCCGGCCGGCAGTGATTACGAACCAGAGCTAGGGGTACAATACACTAACAAGAGAAACAGTATGGATGTAAGGTTATAAGGCGGCTTGCCGTACAACCTTCCATCCAGAAAGAGTGAACATACGGAAGGGGAGAATGTAGCATTCAGGCTTCCTATATATCCAAAGCCTGCCGGGCTCTACCAGCAGACATGGAAGGGAGACCAAGAGTGGTCTGGGGTCCACTGCAGAGAGCTGAGCCGGTCCCACATCCTAACCTTCACTAGGTACAGATGTAGGACTGTGGCCAAGAGATGTGATGGCTAGGCCATCACTAAGAAAGAAGGGGGGGGGGAAAGGGATAAGGGTCACATAAACTTTACTCTAGTATAAGACATACTCAGCGGTTAAGAAAGCTCATCCAAACCTAGGGTTGGCAATACTTGTTACGTTCCTCCATACCAGAACAACGTTTGGTGTAGTTATTTCGCGCGGCAATGGAGAAAACTCATTCTCCAGCCCGAGAATAACAACACAGGACAGTCTGCTAGACCACTAGTAGAAGGAATTATCTTGTGCAGACTCCTTCAGATGTGGGTTAGGGAAGCAAAGCTTCCTGTGTCTGCACCTAACCTAGCAAAGGAAACTCATTCTCTATGCTAGGAAGACGCAGACCACAGACTAAATACTCTGATGTTCTGCCCCAAACCCAAAAACCAGTCACTCTGGTTACAGGGTTAGGACAGACAAATCCTAATATAATTATACCTGAATACTATCCAGAAAGAACCACTAGGACTAAGCCTAAGGGTTAGTCAGAGGGAGAAGGGATTGAACTTAGTCTCCAGAGGAGAAAAGAACAACCACGGATGTGTGAAAGTATACTAAAGGCCCATAGGCTACTAGCCTAGGCGAGGTGAGAATCGATTACCTAAATCACCGAAACTCTCTCGTATACAACTTGGCGAAGAAAATTCAACAATATCTTACATTGTATAAAATTTTTTCCTATAGCTTCAATAACATAACACTTGGAAAACTTATATCATGCATGAAAGTACTAGGGCCGGACGCCTAGGCTACTAAGCCTAGCGAAAGGCAGGATCGGTTACCTAAATCGCCGAAACTGAAAACTAACGGCATCATATAAGAATTCCTAGAGGAGCTAAATAGCTAGATTTATTAAAGCATAATAACCGGGAATGTCGCTCTGGCCAACTAAATGACTCATGCATAGCGAGCGACAGCATCCAGGATGCCTCTGGTAGGCAACAGCTCTTGTTCAAGTTAATATCAATTTTGATTTAATTCAAAACGAAAAGAGCTTACATTTATACAAAGTAAAGATAATATTCAACTTTCGAGAGGCAGAAGAGGCCAGAGAAAGCATCATAATGTTGAATTATATCCAAAATTACGAGAGATCACAAGGGAAAACACCGAGTAGAAGAGCTACACGAAAAGGAGTAAAGATGGCGCTGCCGTCATCGTCATACACACATTCGAAATGGGATAGGAGAGATACCTTATGAATGGCTCTCCTTTCATTCACGTTTTTAAATTCTTGCCACTGTAACCCCTCGAAGCTTTAATACTGTTCGGGGTGAAGATAGCTATGTGGCGTGTCAAAAATACGTCCTCTGATATTATACGATATCCCTGATAGATTTATTTAGGGATATTCGCTCCAGGAGTTAAAATTCTGGATACCTTAAGGTAAAATTCTCTGGGAATATCACTGTAGTCAAATATACCCTAGGAAGTTACCCTTCAGGAACTTCCATCCGGACGACATGGCCTGACCCCCCCCCAAAAAAAAATTATATATATATATATATATATATATATATATATATATATATATATATATATATATAAATATATATATATATATATATATATATATATATATATATATATATATATATATATATATATATATATATATATTCTCTTTTTTTTGAGGGGTAATTTGGAGTTTCAATTAATTTTGAGATACATTTTGTGATGAATTCATATAGTTTTTGTATCAAATTTTTAACGATATATGATACTTGCAGAAAATATTCATTTTAAAACTCATGACCTTAATAAGTGTTGGAGAGCTAATTCATTTATTCTAGCACCTCCTATGTCTGGGTCAGAGACGGCTAACTAAGTACTTTTTTAATAAGGTTTACACCAAAACACCGAGGTTTCTGATATAAAGAATTAACACCCAATTGAAAGGTATAATTTTTAGAGATACAGCTGTGTTACGCATGCATAGGTAAATCGAGACACAGCGGTAAAAAAAATATAAAATGATCAGAATAATAGCAAGGAGAGAGAGAGAGAGAGAGAGAGAGAGAGAGAGAGAGAGAGGGAGAGAGAGAGAGAGAGAGAGAGAGAGAGAGAGAGAGAGAGAGAGAGAGAGAGAGAGAGAGAGAGAGAGAGAGAGAGAGAGAAGATGTAAATTGATATTCATGTACATTCAACTTAAAAAATATGTTGAGATACTGATAGAATTGACATGTAAAACAAAGTCATTGTTCGAAATGTTTCTTATGAATTATCTACGTAGGAAATAATCGATTAATAAACACAATTGGAAAAACCTGTATTATTTCTAGTAACGTGTTCTATGTTTAGAACTATATATCAGAAGATTCATTAAATAAAACATTTATACAACAGCAAGTGATTGGTGGATAGAGGAACCCACATTATTAGCCTATTATATATCATTATCCTCTTCATTAGTATCCTTTTTAATCAACCAGAACAGTAATACATCATTCGGTGAAAAAACTTTTGCTCACAAAGATTTTCAAGTACTGTAATTCCATTACATTTCAAAGTTTGTGTATCATTAATGGAATAAGAGGCAAGTCTTCAAATGAATAAAGTTTATGCTCAATAGAGGTAATGAAAGGGATTCAGGCAACGTTTGTGATTACATAATTTACGCAAATTAAGGATTTAATCCCCCTGAAGAATATATTTCTTAAGATGAAGGAAAAAATCCTTCCAAAAATA
>NC_090747.1:16762977-16787977 GCF_036898095.1 Palaemon carinicauda
CCGACATCCTCCACGCCCCAAAATAAGGAGCGATGAAACGTCGGTCAATTGGATGGAGCTAGACTCAGGGTGAGGGGAGTGACTTACTCTGAGACTCTGTTAGGCTCGCTGCGTAGCGCTCTGCTACGACTCGAACAGAGTACGCACAATATACAACAGCAATGTTACCCCGGGGTAATAAACACAATCAATAATATACAGTCATACAACAGTTCAAATTAGGCAATGGGCCTAGCAATTCTAATGCACTCGTGTATAATACACATAAGGAACAGCAGAAATAAGTGATAATGTACACACATTTTACAGAATTCAAACGGCAAGCAATTAGGCAATGGGCCTAAAACAAACAGAAAATGGCAATGGAAATGCATACATTACAGTTCAAATGCAAAGGCAATTAGGCAATGGGCCTAAATCAAACAGAAAATGGCAATGGAAATGCACACAATTCAAATGCAAAGGCAATTAGGCAATGGGCCTAAATCAAACAGAAAATGGCAATGGAAATGCACACAATTCAAATGCAAAGGCAATTAGGCAATGGGCCTAAGACAATTCAGAAAATGGCAGAAATGCATACATAACAATTCGAGTGCAAAAGCAATTAGGCAATGGGCGTAAGACAATCAGAAAATGGCAGAAATGCATACATGACAATTCAAATCCAGTCTGTCTCAACTCACAATAATCGAGACTTCTATAGCGCTGCTACATGCAGGCTGTTACTTAATGGAGTACAAGAGGGAGGGGCTGGTTCTGTGCAACGCTCGGTCTGTACGCACGAGAGACCATCCCGTCCCCGTTCTCCACCCCTACGCACTTCCAACCTCCGCAGATTCACGCACACCTCACAAACTCCACCCTCCCTACCTTCCAGATAGGACACGCCTCCTTTTCACTCACTGTTTACAGCTACTTTTTATATATCGTCACTTTTCAGCAGACAGTCCATTAGTTCTCGCTGTTTCGCGGCAGCCCTTCTCAATGGGCGTGCAGAACGTCTTTGTGCGTTCGTCTGCTCTGATTCAGTTTCATTTTCATTTTCACTTCTTTCACTAACTGCATAGTTCTCACCTTTCTAGTCGTTGTCGTCCGTTCCTGTGGCTGGTTGTTGAGTTGTCGTAGCTGTTGCCATACCCTGGTCGTCCCCAGACGTCTCCGCTATCCCTGGCATTCCGGCTGTCGAACTGTACGCGCCCTCTTCTCCGTCATCGCCGTCGTCTCCTCCATCGTCATCCTCAGAGGGGGCTATTTCTAGGGGAACCAGGTGGCTGACAGCTCGCAGTGATTCGACACCCTCAAACAACACTTTCGCCGAACGCACGACTCCGTCGTCGTCAGGATACGTCTCCACGACACGTCCCAGAGGCCAAGTCGCTCTTTTCTTTTCTCCTGCTTAACTAGCACGATGTCTCCGGGGTGCAGCTTGGAGGGTTCCCCGGGCCGACAGTCGTGCCGGGCTCTCAAGGCACTCAAGTATTCCCTTCTCCAACGTTCTCTGAACGTTCTTAGTGAATCTGTCAATCTTATGTAACGATCACGTAGCTTCCGAGAGGTGAAGGTTGCGTTGAGATGGTCGTCCGGTAAGATTGGTGCCATGATGTGGACTTGGTGTCCTCTTATCAAATGGGAGGGGGTGAGGACTTCATCCTCGCGCTCATCACCGCTGTACATAAGCGGTCGATTATTCACCACTGCTTCTGCTTCTTTCACGAGGGTTAGCACGTGGGCGTCCGGCAGGTACTTCTTTTCGAGGGCTATCTGGAGGGTCCGTTTCGTTACTCCTATCAAACGCTCGAAGAACCCACCTTTCCAAGGTGCACGGGGCGTCTGAAACCGCCACATTATGCCAGTTTTCCTCAGGAACTGCTGGACTTCATCCTCTTCATAAAGTCCCTGCAGGAGGTGGCTGGCAGCCTTGAAGGTTTGATGGTTATCGGACATGATGAGCTGTGGGGCACCGTGGGTGGCACTAAACCGTCTAAGTGCCAACATGAATTCTTCTGCTTCCAAAGAGGGACAGAACTCAAGGTACACGGCTCTGCTAGCCATGCAGGTTATGATAAGTATATATCTTGGCCGTGTCTCAGTGTGAATTGCTGCTGTGTGGTCCACTCCAACCGCCGTGAACGGTTTTGTGAGGGTGATCCTTTCCTTTGGCAGGGGGGGTGGTTGTGGCTGTCTCGTTAGAGGCTGGAAGGCTAGCTTGCATTCAGGGCATTGCCGCACGGTTCGCTTCGCAATGGAACGTAGACCCGCCACCCAACATTTCTGTCAAAAGATACCTATTAGAGTATTCACCCCACAATGCAAATGTAACCGATGTAAATAATTTAAATACATCCTAACTAAATGCCCTTTGGCTGGCAAGAGAATTAAATGATCAGTTTCTCCTACATGGGACACTCGTCCCCTGGTGCAGATGAGATTATCTACTAAAACTAAATTCAATTGTCTAACAAAATTAGCAACTTCACGAGGGGGTCTGACTCCGCCCTCTAAGTAGGCATAAACAGTAGGCAAATAATGTTTTTGCTCTAATTGTACAACAATACTGAACGGATGCCGTTCTATCTTAGCACACTTTAAAACTAGTCTGGCTACTCTTAACAAGAATTGGAACCCTACTTCCCTTTTCAGGATGTCCCAAATCTCGCCTGGGGGGGTAGGACACATCTCCTCCCTCAACTCCTGCACCGCCGCTACTACGTGAGTTTGATGTAGTAGATCTTCCTCCTCGTAAGGAACAGGCTTTCTCGTGGTCCTGAGGAATTCTGGACCGTTCCTCCACAGGGAGTTAGCTTGCAATTGTTGAGCCGTTGCACCTCGGGATAGGATATCGGCAGGGTTCTGATGACTAGGGACATGGTTCAGACTGAAACTACAAACCTGCTGAATAAAAATAATTTCCGCCACTCTGTTAGAAACAAACACATTTTTATTAGACCTGGCATCGGGAGATGCTACCCATGCCAACGTTACCTTACTGTCGGTCCACATTACTATTTCCCGTGGCTCGATCAGTTCCTTGAGCGTTCTTGCTAGTCTGCTGCCTAACAACAAGGCCAGTAGCTCTAACTTAGGGATTGTCAGCTTGCTCATCCCTTTCGGAGTGATCCGGGTCTTACTCGTTACCAGACTTACCCGATTGCATTTGTCCCTAGTATATGCCACTGCTCCATATGCCTTACTGCTGGCATCGGTGAACACGTGAAGTTGTAAGCCTCTTCTTCCTATTGATCTTTGAAAGGTGATGTCGCTCACCGCTTTCAAATCATTCAACAATTCACTTGCCTCTTTAGCCCTTTCTTCTCCTAACACATCATCCTAACCTACATTATCCTCCCATAGTTGTTGAAGGAAAAGCTTTCCCCTTACAAATAATGGGCTTATCAAACCTATCGGATCATAAATGGAGACTAATAGGGAAAGTACCCTACGCTTCGTAGGCACCCATCCCTCCCCCAACTCACAGATCCTTTTACTTTCTTTCACACACAATCTGTCCACGTCCCGGGCCCATCGCAGCCCGAGCACGTTCACACTCACAGGCTCACTCCACTGTTTCTCGCTATCGAAGGCCAAGTGATTGCTGGCCCACCCTTCTAAGGGCATACCCGCCCCTTTTAAGATGTTATGAACAGACTCATGCTCTTGCCTCATATGTTCTATATCTTCAAACGTGGCCAGATAATTATCGACATAAAAGGATTTTACTAAATCTGGGCGCCCTTCCTCTTTAAAATGACAATTTAATATTTTTGAAGCAAAAATGGACTAGCTGTGATGCCGAACACCACGACTCTAAAGGCGAAGGTAAGCGCTCGACCAGCTGCCTTGCGCCACAGAAATCGTGTGTATTTGGCATCACGAGGATCTAACAAAACACGATGGAATGCTTTACTTATGTCGGCTAACATGGCATATCGATTCAACCTAAACCTTATAATTAAACTATATGCTACCTCTACCAAATTGGGCCCAGGTAAGAGACATTCATTCAATGACTTGCAACCTTGTGACTTTGCCGAGGCATTGAACACGATTCTAAGGGGGGTGGTACGGCTGTCTTTCTTAACACCAAAGTGTGGCATGTAATAACCTTCCACTACGGGATTTTTCACCTCTGATATAAAACCGGCTTCGATATATTTATCTATCACTCCCTGATATTGTTCAAAATATTTCCTATCCTTTCTGAATTTTGTCTGCAACGACTCTAACTGCGCCACAGCGTTACGATAATTTGTTTCTGGCCTAGCATCCGACCCGAATGGTAGGCTAACCTGATATCCCTCAGGTTTTCTTACAACGCTTTGCGATACCTTTCGCATGGCCTCGGCCTCGCGAACAGTGTATTGCTCAGATGGGGCGATGCCAACACGGTCTAATCGCCACCACTCATCTACATCATACAAATATGGCTCGTCCGTGATTCTGCACACTCTCAACGTTCTTACTTGTTCGACCTTTTCCCCTTGGAACAGCCACTGTGGCACCTTCCCGTACGGGGACATACCATTATGCGTTAAGAAAAGATTTATCCCATCTACTTTTTCAACACCTATGATGAAACAGCTAAAATAATCAGCCCCAACTAAAATGTGAACGTTCTTCATGGTATCTGATTGGTTTGCTGGATCGGCTAACGTGACTCCCTTAGTCAACAGATGCTGTCTGACCTTTACATAACCCACGTTATGTATCGGGACGTCCACGTGTTCGTGTGCCACCAACTTCATACGCACGATTCTTTTCCCAATTTCAACCCTGCAACTTACTACATCGTATTGTCCGCTTATTTCCTCGGAACCAAACGGAGCTATATTCAAGGATACTCTTCCTACCACCGGTAGGCCTAATTGACGGGCAATTTTTGCAGAGATGAAGCTCCTCTGGCTTCCTGAGTCGAGAAATAGGCGGACTCTCTTACTACCTTGCTTTTGTTGAATACCTGCCATGGCTGTTGGCAAGATAGTGCATGGGAGGTCCACATCAGACCTCTGCGCGATCTTTGCGCTCGTGCATGGTTTAGATTCTACTTTAACTTTGGATGGACGGGGGGCAGTTTGGTTCTGCGCAGGCGTCGCATTTACTACGGGGCGGAACGTTGTTGATTGACTAATACTACTATGACTAGGGATTGATTGCGGTCTACCCGCATCGCAAATTGCAGTGTGGTGCTTAGCATTACAGTTTCTATAGGAATTTGAAACGGGACATTTATCGCTACGATGGCCTGATTTCGTGCAATTGAAACAAAGACCCCTTTTTAGCAAAATGCGACGTCTAGCAGCTACGTCAGTCACTTGGCGACATCCGTGAGGCGGATGCCGTTCGCTACAAAATGGGCAGGAATTATGGTGGATGGGATGGGTTTTCGGTCTTACACTACTGTCTGGTCTTGTGTCACTCTCAAGACTGTCGCCTCTCTGCAACGCATCGTCTTCTAACATTCTCACAATAAAATCTATTGCCTCAAAAAACTCGTCCAACGTATAGTCGCATTTCCTCAAATGCTCTACCACTTTGCGATACAGTTTTCCCTCTGACAGTTTTTGATTAATGAGGCTCATGACCATGCCCTGGCCTAAGTCATTGGTACTAAGTCTTTTGATTTGTTCAATAATGATGGTCAACTCAAAACGGAACCTTTTGAGTTCTACTGGGTTTAGTGACGGCACAAAGATGTTGGCTAATTTACTGTGCAGAATCACGAGTGTCTGGTGCACGTTGCCATACTGCTTATCTAATAGGTCTAATGCTACACTATAGTTCGCGGCGGTTACACTTAGAGATTTGATGATCCTAAGCGGCTTTTTGCCCAACGTCCCCAATAAATATGTGAATTTAGACACTTCGTCTAAATCAGCTCTTCGATCCACGTGGATCGTGAATAGTTCACGGTACGATGCGTACTCTTGCACTTCCCCTTCAAACGTGGGGAGAGGCAGCGGCTTCAACCTGGGGAGGGCAACATTCCCCGTTGAAGGGCCTTTAACTTTATCTATTCTATTATACAATAGAGTGGAAGCACGTGTCGCTTCACCTAACATATGCCTAATTCGGGCTTCGAAACTAGTTTCTAGCTTAACGCGCTGGCTCTTGTATAGCTCTTTAAGCTGTCGGACCTCTGCCTGCAACTCTGTTACCAAATTCTGGTAAACGGACTCAGAGTAGGTCTCTATCAGCGCCCTTTGCGTTTCGCTTAGTAAATCCTCCAGTAGGCCCATTGACGCCTCGATATGAACGATCGTGGACACAGCCATCTTAATTAACTTTACTTTACGTTTGGGGGGGTTGGGCAAGGCAAGGAAAGAAAGATAATTTTACGTTAAGAAGGGACTCAAACTGACCCACGTAGGCGATCGCACATCGGGACGTAGACGAACCTTTGATTGTTCCTTCTCTCCCACCCTTAAAAGCACATACTCTAATTAGTCCCGTCCGGCTCTGGGAAGCACTTGTGATCCGGTTCGAAGGACCAAATGTGGCGAAATTTCACCGGTTTATACAAAATAGCCCGATGTACTGGGCAGATCACAATGTCTTAGGGACAAACTTCACAAAACCATCGGGGGAGTAAATAGAAAATGGCTATAATTAAACAAGTTTTATTATAAAAATATTAATCTAATACAAAAGAAACATGAAAAATTAACCTTTACCTGACATACGAGAACATGTGACCGAAAAAAAACTATGTCCACTTCGGCCTCAAGATATCAACAAAATTAATTGAACATTTATAAAGCTATCTCGATAAAACCCTTATCGAGACCCTTAGATGTGCTTTACACAATATCACTGATCCCCTGGCACAAGGATCGACAAAATATTAACAGATAAAAACTTTACAACAACTCTATCAAGACCTACACGGAAACCGACCTGGGTACAATAGGCGTGGGGAGAGAGAACAATTAGATAGGACTTACTGTGATTGGGGACGTCGGATCAAAGAGGGCGAGCAAGCCTTGCAACTTCCGACGTCACTTTTTTGGCGCGATTTGTCCTGAACCTAAATTTCTAGATTGGATTTTTTTATCATGTTACAATAGAATGACGTTATTTTTCCTAATCTTAAGTTACTAGTAATTGATTTCATTAGTCTCAGCGCCTTCCTACCAGGCGGTTTCTCTTTTTGGTTCTAAACATTCCCGTCTTGAACTACATTCATTCGCCCGCGAGTTTTCTCCTCTCCCTCCAATTTGACGTAGTCGTAGGCGGAGTCAAATGGCGGGAATTTTGATTGATCAGGTCGAAATTCCCGACATCAGTGATTTTTTGATGAGTGACTCGGAATCAGAAGCTGCCTGGTTCTAAACGGGGAGTTGTTATTTATCTGTTCTCTGTTCCGAGAAGATGGTCAAAAAGATATTTCTTTTTCCACAGATATTTTCATAGAAACGAATTATTCGATGAAAAAATGTTTCTTCTCTGGAAAATGTCTGAATTCACTTTATATTAAAGTAGAATATTGCATCAGTTTTAGAAACATTGTTTAGCACGTATATTAATGAAGACAGTTAACTCCCCACTCAATGTTTGAGACAATTTCAATAAGTAAAGTTCCCTTTTTCCTGCTCTTTTTTTAGTACAGCATTCTGAGAATTTTTACTGTTAGATAATTGGAACTATTGTTTTTGCGTACAGGTATATTTTACAAACTATATTTTAAAATATTCGTTGAAAGAAGAGATTTGAATAATACTACAAACTATTTTTATGAATTCCATAAACTAGGGTATGTTCTGAATGTAGTAAAAAATCAAATTAATGTAAATTTATTCTCTGTTAATTTCATTGAGCTTTTCGCATTTTCAAACACTCAAGATGTAGTACCTGATCTAATCGACATTAAAGACCTTGTAATTAAAATTTGTTCAACTTGATTTCATGTCATGAGAAGTTCGTTTCCGTAGTGTAGTGGTTATCACGTGCGCTTCACACGCGCAAGGTCCCCGGTTCGATCCCGGGCGGAAACAGGTATTTTTGAACTAATTTGTCAAATTACTTTTCATTTGTTCTTTACTTTCTTCCATTTAATTTTTTAATGTTTTTTTTTCTCACGGTTATATATATTCATTTTTGCTTCCACCATTTCTATAATCACTTGACTCATTTGTTTAACTTTGCTACATCAATTACTAAATTGACTTTTTCATTAACCAAAAAATCTATTCCATTTTTAGTTTTTCCATTTGGTTTTCTCCATGTTTATTTTCTATATTCCTATTCATGAGAAAAAGTTTTCTTGACTTCATGATGTCTCCTTTGTCATCCTTTCTGCCTTCCAAAAACTTCCACATACTAAAATACACACACAGATACATATATATATATATATATATATATATATATATATATATATATATATATATATATATATATATATATATATATATATATATATATATATATGTAATAATTAAAATAGTTAATATTACATGTTTAAAACACATGACGTAATATGTCATGTTGGATGAAGGTGCTAGCCTAGGGACTTGCTGTAGTCATTCAAATCATAAACAGGACGTACAATGCAACCTCGACAATGTGACATTTAATAAAAGCTGTAAAACAAGAGAAAGATCTTCAAGAACTCAACATTATCTACATGAATCTACAATTTTGACTAAGTATTATAGTCCAACGGAACAGTTAACATTAACGAATGTTATGAATACAAAATGAATCTTCAATCAACATCCTAGGAAACCCAAGGACTGGCGTTCAACAATTGCAAAACATACCCAGGAAGCACTACCTTCAACAAGAAACTCGAACGATACATCGCTAACAAAACATCAAGAGAGAGAGAGAGGACGTGTCGACATCACACAGACCCATATATAAGCTAAGAACAAATTTTTGAATTCATTCTAGTTTGGGCAGTGAAGTGTAGTTATCACGAGTCGTTAGTCGATTATTACTGGGGTGAGTGAATTGCTAATCTTTGTTAAAGGAAACTGTGTTTAACTCCGAATTCTCATTTAGAATTTTTCTCTCTTTGTGCTAATTCCTTTTTCTTTTAGAAATTCTCGGGAAATGTTTTGGGATTAGTAACATTGTTTGGGGAATTTTGTTATACATATGCGTTTACGCAGTGGGCGTCTGTACTCATATAGATATTTTGATAGAATTGCAAGGGGTCGAAGAGATAGGAAAAAAAATACGGCAGTCATGACTCCCCCTGTGAGCCCTTCCCCTGGACCTAGTGGTGTAGGCCAGACTAATCCTCCTCCAATTGTGACGCTTGTAAATGCCAGGTCAGCAATCCTTCCTTTTCAGGGTCGAGTCAGCGGGTTCTTGCCACAAAATGTGGAGTCATAGATTTCATCCGTCGATGCTCATTTAAATGCCAAACAAATCGTAGACCCTTTTGTACAATTACAAGAAGCTAAAAGTTTTATAGATTTTTCTAAGGGGGATGCGAGTGCGTATTTAAGAGGTGTTTCATTTCAAGAAGCAGTTACCTGGGATGATTTCAAAGTTAGGTTACGCGCGATCTATGGGGGTGAGGAAGCCTTGGATGTAGTATTAACGTTACGAAATACACTTAATCAAGCCACTATGAATCGGCTTAATGTTATTAAGAGAGCAGCTCTCATAGCTGATAGGGTTAACGAATATCAGGACATTTTAGGTCATTCCACCTGGGTTACTAACGATAACATCTCCGTGAAAGATTTTTTACGATTAATGTATTCAACTTGCATGACACTTATGTTGCCTGAAGCTTTAGTGCGGTGTTTTGATAAGAAGTTAACGCCTGCAAGTACGGAATTGGATGTCTTTAAACAGATAAAGAAACACATGTCTAAGTGTCCAGATCTCGATCCCGTGTTAACTCAAGTTTTTGCAAAGAATGAAACAATGTCACAAACAGTGAACGTAGTTAGCAGTCCAGTAGCGGGAATGACGTGTTATAACTGCAAACGTCAAGGTCACTTAAGCGCAGACTGCAGAACGAAATTTTGCTCGATTCACAACACTGCAACGCATTCATATAGTCAATGTTACTCGCGTAGGACACAACAATATCCCAGAAATACACAGTCAATTCCACAGTCAGTTCCATATGGAAATAAAAAGAAAAATCCTCATTTTAACAATAAGAAGAAACAACCAAATGTCAATGCAGTTCAGAGTCCAAAACACACAAACACTTCTTCAAATATCGCTGAGCCTGGGTCGTCAAACCAGACCTCGCAAGGTCAGACTAATTTTCAGAATGTGCAGAGCAAAGCAAATATCACATAGTTAACTCTAGAGGGGAAGAGAGTGATGTTGGGTCAAGGTTATTCATGTCAACATCAATAGTATTGAATAATCAATTTAATGTTTTATCAGATAATTGTGAGACAATAGATTTTCCTATGAAACACACGGCCGAATTAAGTAAAACAGTGCATGCTCCCGTAGATTTGCAACGAATTCATACAATAATAAGCCAAAATTAGTTACGGCCAACCTTATATGCTGTAAATTTAGAACACAAATCCTTTACGTTATTTTTTGACTCTGGTAGTCCACGTAATATCATGGATTTGAAGACACATCATTTGTTGTTTTCGAACTTTCCGATTGAAAAATCCGGAATTAGACTTTCGGGTATAGGAAATAATGAATTAAATGTCATAGGCATAACTCATGTTCAGTTCAGAGTCGGTAATCGCACGTTTGCTGATACATTTGTTGTAGTGGATATTACAGGCGTTTTATACGCAACTATTCAATAATAGCCGCTCATATGGTCTGAGTAACATCAACAGGCGTTTAATACTTTGAAAGATGAACTGTGTAGTTCTCCTATCTTAAAATTTCCTGACTTCGGTAAGGAATTCTTCATTGCAACAGACGCCTCAGACTTAGGAGTAGGAAGGGTATTGCTTCAGCAATATGATAAACAATTTTTCCCGATAGCTTTCTATTCTCGAAAATTGAGAACTTCCGAAAGTAAGTATGCAGTAATAGACAAGGAAGGGCTAGCTATTGTTAATTCGCTAGTGCATTTTAAGTTCATAATTTACGGTTATCCCGTTAAGGTTCTTACTGACCATAAACCACTAACAGAGTTCTTTAAAGGCTTCAACCACAGCCCTAAACGAACTTGGTGGCATTTGATCATTCAAGATTGTAAAGGAAAAATTACGGTATTCAAGTGTAACTTCCTGTTTACTTTTTTTTTTAAAGTAACTACCTGTTTGAGAGTCCCTAGATAGTTTTCTCGGGACCTCTCTTCTGTTCAATCTAGCACTTTCTGTGCTACTCTCTCAAGCTTCAGAGGACAGCTGCGGGTGTGTCCCTAACCTGTCACGAAGTCCTGTTTTATTCTTGGAAGAAATTGTTACATTTTAAGAGAAAGTCAAAAAGTGAAGGAAAAGTCTGCTTTTCCTAACCCTAACTTCCAATGGAATTGTGCAGGAGAAAGACTTAGTGTATGTTCCTCGGTACTACAGGAGAATCGTAGTATACATCGCTTTTCTCTGTTTAATTTCTTGAGAGACAAATATTCAGTGATAAATGTGACTAATATTAATGTTTATTTTTTCTGTTTTGATTTTGCATCTTGTTTAGTTATATTTTGGCTATTATTTTACTATTTGGTGCTTGTTATCGTAACTTTTATTATATATTATTGTGACGTGAATTATTTGACTGATTTGCTTCAAAGAGTATTGGGCAACTAGTAATAATGAGGTTGTTTCATAAGTGTAATTTCATAGTTGGGTTCTTCCTTCTTCATTCTTGTTTGAATTTGTTGTTCTTGTTAATTTAATAATTATATTTATATTGTTTTGTATTTATTCAGCATTCATAATTTCTCGTAATTTATATCTTATTTGTATGGAACCCTAGTTGTTTGTAACTTTAAATATTATTGATAAATATAATATTGGTAAACTTATCTCTTATTTGATTTTCTCCCTTGTATTTTCACAATATTATGAGGTATTATCATGCTATAAACATCATTAAAAGAATCTGATAAGGATATATGGAAATATCCCTTACATATTGGCGACCTTGCCAGGATAATACTGCATATGTTGAGGGAATCAAGGTGAAATTCACTTAGACATTATCACATGTATATTTTGCGGGGTGAGTAAGAGTTTGTTGCGCATGCTCAATACAGTACAGCCTCTGTGAACAAATCTTTAAGTTACTTTAAGGGTAAAGGAGTTTGACTATCGTAATTGCCTAGAGGGGACAGGAATTACGCCAAGCATGATAGTGTTGGAGCCATAGTAAATTCCACGAGTTACCCTAGTTAAGGAGTCCAGTAAATGCTGACCCTTGTTTCTTAATGCATGTTAGCATTCAAGAAAAGTGAGTTCTAAGTAGTTGAAAGCTCTTTAGTATTTTGACTGTTAGTGTGTGGACTGGAAGTATATTTTATGGTCTAATCGAGCCTTCTTTATTATATTTTCTATTTAGGTTCCACCATAAAATCAAGACTTGTTACTGTCCTTGGCAACACGCTAGTTTAATTGTAACTGTTTGCTCTAGTTTCATACAATGTCTGAATTACAGTTTTCCTATTGGATCGAGCAAGGAAGAAGAATTGGTTTGGAAGGAAATGGACTTGGTGAATGGGCAACAAAAAAATATGAAGCAGGATTACAAAGAGAAGAGAAGAAGGAACAAGAGAGACAAGAACGAGGAGAAAAAAAAGAAAAGGAGAGACAAGAACGAGAAGAAAGGGCTAAAGAACGAGAACTTAAGAAATATGAAATGGATAGAAGTTTAGAAGAAAGAAGATTAGTGCTTGAGGAAGCAAAGCTAGCTCTTGATAAACAAAGAATTGATGATGGTATTCAGGAAAGTACTGCTCCTAAGGTAAGTGGTATTAAACCACCAAGACTTCTTCCTTATAATGAAGATGAGGACATAACTGCTTACATAATAAGATTTGAAAGTGTTGCTTCCTTATGTGAGTGGCCTGTTAGTGAGTGGGCTACCCGTTTGGCGTTATTGTTTTCGGGCACTGCTTTAAATATTTATTCTACCCTATCTGAAGAAGAAATTGCAGATTATGTAAGTTTAAAAGCTGCTGTTTTAAGGGCTTTTAAGAGGACCCCTGAACAGTACCGTAAAGAATTCAGATTGGCTAAGATGAGCTCGAAGATTAATTTTTCTCAATTTATGACTCAACTTTTTAGACACTTTGATTATTGGTTTCATTCAAGTGATGTTGATGATTCTTTTGAAAACTTAAGAGAATTTATTGTTGTTGATCAATTTCTCACTGTCTTACCACATGACATCAGACTTTTTATTAAAGAGCAGGAATTATGGAAAGCTAAAGATGTTGCCGAAGCAGCAGACAGATTTGCAGGTGCACATAGATGTTATCCTGGGGATAAGCAGACCCAAAAGAAAAGTCTGAATCCTAAACCATCTCCAGTTGTCACCCAAAGGCCAACACCACTTTGCTATGTTTGTGGTGAAGCTGGACACATTGCACGATCCTGTCCTAAAGGTAAAGCTGCAATGACTTCTACTCCTGGCACTTCATCGAACAAAGCAGGATCAAATAAGGTTGTTCGCTATGCTTCTAAAGAAACTCACTCTAGAGCTCCATTTACTCATGGTGTGGTTAATGGTTCTCGTGTTTCTACCATTTTACGTGATACTGGCTGTTCTACATGTATTGTATCCAAAGACCTGTTTGCTAACTTGAATGAGAGGGAATTGCCAAAATCATCATTAATTGATTATTTAGGAAGGAAAAATGTTTTTCCAGTGTTACCAGATTATATTGGATGTAAATGGTTTACTGGAAAGGTTAATGCTGTCATTGCCCCAATTAAGTCTTAAATTGGCTCATGATTTACCTGTGGCAGGACACTTTAGTCATCGCAAAACCCTAAAAAAAATCAGAGAACTATATTTCTGGCCAGGAATGTGTACAGATGTGTATGCATATTGTAGATCTTGCGATAACTGTCAGAGAAACACAAGTAAAGGTAGACATAAAAGGGTCTCTATGGTAAAAATGCCAGTAGTTTCCATTCCTTTTAGCAGAGTAGGAATTGACATAGTGGGTCCACTGAATCCAAGCACATCTGAAGGTCACAGGTTTATTTTAACAATGATTGATTATGCTACAGGATTTCCTGAAGCAATTCCTATGAAGACCATAACCACTGTTGATGTTGCAGATGCTCTTATGCAAATATTTTCTAGGGTAGGAATACCAAAGGAAATAATATCTGATAGAGGAAAGCAGTTCACATCAGAACTTATGGAACATGTGTACCAAATGTTGGGAGTAAAACCATTGTTTACTACTCCGTATCATCCAGCTGGCAATGGTCGTTGTGAAAGGCAACACTCTGTTCTCAAATCTATATTGAAGAAATTGTGTCATTTGCAACCTAGAGAATGGCATAGATATTTACCTTGTGCCCTGTTTGCTATGAGGGAGATTCCTTCTGACACTCTTGGTTTTTCCCCATTTGAACTCCTTTATGGATACCAAGTAAGGGGACCACTACTAATATTGAATGAGATATGGACTAATACTGGCCTTTCTAATGATACCCAAAATGTTTATTCTTTTCTTTTTGATCTTAGAAACAGGCTAGAGGAAACTTCAAAAATAGCCCAGGAAAATATAAAGACTCCAATGGAAATCTACAGTACGTACTTCGGCAAGAAAAGTACTCGTAGGCAGTTTAAAGTCAATGATGAGGTATTACTATTACTGCCAACAGAGCACAATAAGTTGTTAGTTGAATGGCAAGGACCATTTAAAGTTCTGCGGAAACTCAATAGTGTTGATTACATAATCGATGTGAAAAGTAAGCCAAAAACATTTCATGTTAACTTGCTGAAGGCATATTTTTACAGGTCACAGAATGTGTTATCAGTGGCTGATGAAAATCTGAATAGTTCAATTTTAGATTATTGCTGTGTAACCTCTCATGTAATAGTTTTGAGCGAAGACATCGAAGATCCTATGCCTTGTGTTGAAGAAGAAATAACTTCTGAATTAGATATCTGTCCAACTTTAACTCCAGAACAAAAAGGGAAACTAGAAGAAGTACTGGATAATTTTTCAGAAGTCTTCTCGGAGATACCAGGTTGTACTTCTACCATAATACACAAGATTGAATTAACGTCAACAGAGCCTATTCGAAAGAAAATGTACCCAGTACCAGCACATCTTAAGGAGGAAGTATGTAAAGAAGTAGATAAATTACTGAAACTTGGGATAATTGGAGAAAAATTGGATATCACAAAAGCCTATCATCAGGTTATGTTGGACCCTAATGCAAGACCTCTAACGGCTTTCCCTACTTACCGTGGTTTAATGCAATATAAGAGGCTACCCTTTGGACTAGTTACTGCATGTGCCACCTACGTTAGATTGATGAAGAAAATCTTTCAGGGAATGAATCATATCTCTATCTATTTTGATAACATATTTGTGATGTCTAATACTTTCCAGGAACATTTGGAAATCTTGAGTGAGGTACTTCGAAGATTGAGAGATCATGGTCTTACAGCCCGTCCATCAAAATGTCATTTTTGTTATGAGAAAGTTAAATATTTGGGTTTTGAAGTAGGTAATAATATAATCAGACCCCTGAATGATAAAATTTTATCTTTGCAACAAATTCAAATTCCAAAAACTAAGAAGTTATTAAGAAGCTTTTTAGGTTCTGTTAATTTTTATCGACAGTTCATCCCAAATTTGTCTAGCTTAACGTAATCATTAACAGCAAAGCTTAAAAAGGAAGTGAAAGAACCACTACAATGGAATAGTGAGGAAGAAAACATATTTGAGATTATTAAGAAATACTTCATAGATGCTCCTATTCTTCATATTCCAGAGATAAATAAACCTTTTGTTCTAAGGACAGATGCCTCTTCAGTTGGTCTTGGAGCTGTGCTCCTTCAGTATGAAGAAGAAACAGCCTATCCAGTGGCGTATGCAAGCCGAAAACTTCTCCCAAGGGAACAACGGTATACTACCATTGAGAGAGAGTGTTTGGCTATCTTCTGGGCTGTACGAAAATTCCACTATTATTTGTATGGGAAAGAGTTTTTCATTGAAACAGACCATAAGTCCCTTACCTACATGGAAACTCTGAAATCAGGAAATGATAGGATTTTGAGATTAATTCTGGGCCTACAACCATATAAATACAGGATTATATATATATCTGGTCAATCTAACCATTTTTCAGATTTACTGAGTAGAAGCAATTAATGTATCTTGCTTGTGTAAATAGTTGAGAGAGTAAACATTTCTTCTGATTTGTTTGTAAATTCCAAGGAATTAACTTGTTAAAGGGCCTATGTAAAGGAAAAATTACGGTATTCAAGTGTAACTTCCTGTTTACTTTTTTTTTTAAAGTAACTACCTGTTTGAGAGTCCCTAGATAGTTTTCTCGGGACCTCTCTTCTGTTCAATCTAGCACTTTCTGTGCTACTCTCTCAAGCTTCAGAGGACAGCTGCGGGTGTGTCCCTAACCTGTCACGAAGTCCTGTTTTGTTCTTGGAAGAAATTGTTACATTTTAAGAGAAAGTCAAAAAGTGAAGGAAAAGTCTGCTTTTCCTAACCCTAACTTCCAATGGAATTGTGCAGGAGAAAGACTTAGTGTATGTTCCTCGGTACTACAGGAGAATCGTAGTATACATCGCTTTTCTCTGTTTAATTTCTTGAGAGACAAATATTCAGTGATAAATGTGACTAATATTAATGTTTATTTTTTCTGTTTTGATTTTGCATCTTGTTTAGTTATATTTTGGCTATTATTTTACTATTTGGTGCTTGTTATCGTAACTTTTATTATATATTATTGTGACGTGAATTATTTGACTGATTTGCTTCAAAGAGTATTGGGCAACTAGTAATAATGAGGTTGTTTCATAAGTGTAATTTCATAGTTGGGTTCTTCATTCTTCATTCTTGTTTGAATTTGTTGTTCTTGTTAATTTAATAATTATATTTATATTGTTTTGTATTTATTCAGCATTCATAATTTCTCGTAATTTATATCTTATTTGTATGGAACCCTAGTTGTTTGTAACTTTAAATATTATTGATAAATATAATATTGGTAAACTTATCTCTTATTTGATTTTCTCCCTTGTATTTTCACAATATTATGAGGTATTATCATGCTATAAACATCATTAAAAGAATCTGATAAGGATATATGGAAATATCCCTTACAAAGATTTTGGCGCAAGAATCAGGTATTTACCTGGGAAAGCAAATATCATTGCGGATGCATTATCACGCAACCCCGTGTCATCTTGTACGGAGCCTTTAGCTGAATTAATAGATATATCAACATCCATGCCTATTGTAAAAACAATATCTGAACAAGAAGATTTAGGCTGGAGCGCTGAATTGTTACAGACTGAGCAAAGAAAAGATCAGAAAATAGAAACAATTATAAATGCTTTGAAAGGCAATCATAAGGAAAAGGAATATATAAGGTATAAGCAGCAGAATTAAATAATCAAAGATAATATTCTGTGTAGGACTGTGACAAGGAAAACCCGCAATACACCACATGTAACTAACGACCAGGTAGTAGTACCAATCTCACTTATTTCCACTGTCCTGAATTGGTTGCATTCAAATCCATTACATGGACACCCGGGGTTCTCCTTAATGTCACAGAAAGCCAAATCATTGTTTTATTGGCATACAATGCTTACAGATATAAAAAGACACATAGCTAATTGTCGCACATGTCAGGAAAACAAAGGGCATACGAAAACACCTGTCAGCCTAGGAGCTTATCCTGTGCCCAATCAACCCTTTGAAAGAATACATTTAGATTTGTTAACAGGATTTTACGAGTCAGACAGAGGAAATAAGCACCTCTTAGTAATTATAGATGCTTTAACTCGATATACAGAACTAATAGCGCTTAAAACTAAAACTGCGATTGAATGCGCTATGAAGTTTTACGAGTGTTACATTTGTAAACATGGAATTCCACACATTATAATCTCAGACTCGGGTGGTGAATTTAATAAGCACTTTCTTACCTCATTGTGTGAATTCCTCAACATAAAGAAAATAAATACCATGATATATCACCCAGAGTCGAATGGGCTAGTGGAAAGAGCAAATAGGAAGATATTGAATATATTGAGGGTAACACTAGGGGGATCAGACCCCAACTGGGATATTGCAATACCGGCGGCACTGAGTACTCTGAATCATTCATATTATATATCAATTAAAATGTCACCGCATGAAGCATTGTATGGTACCCCAGTTAGAACGCCTTTCCATGTATTAACGCCTACAACTAATCTATCAAATCCTTTAAAAGAATGTATAAATGCAAGTATAAGTCGATATGATATCCTTCGAAAGAATTTAGAAGAATCACAAATCATAATGAAAAGGAATCATGATAAAACAGCGAAACCAACTAAAACATATACCGTGGGTGATCACGTATATATTCAAATCAATGTACGAAAAGGGCTCAATTATAAACTAACACCTAAGTTTGAAGGCCCATTTAACATTTTGGAAACATTAACGGCCAATAGGTTTAGAGTTCAAAACGTATCCCAACCCACGGATGAGAGAATAGTACCATTGGCTCACATAAGAAATTAAAAAGAAAAGAGAGGAAAAGAAGTGAGGGAAAATTTTTTTTATTTTATGTGATTAAAAGTTTTCTTTTTAATACAGGAGTAATTACATATATTTTTCTCGTTACAGGTTTCCAAGATGAATTTTTTGTTGTTGGGAGTGATATTGTTCGCTCAGACATTTTTCTCGTGTGGGATGAGCTCTAAAACTTAAAGTATAAATTTTAAATATGGCACTATAGTTGAAAGACAAGAAGACATTTTTATTACATCAACCAACGTAATTGTAGAAGTGAATATGCAAGCAATTTTTCTTCAAGAGAATGATGTCACTAGCTTAAGAACCGCCATTTCAAGGTTTTCTGCCTCATTGGATGAGTTGCATAGAAGACATTTTCATTTGACTACAGAGAGTTTGCTTGGATCAACATTAAAAGTTGCAGAGATGCTATCTGATGACTTGAAAAATAAGACTGACGAGACAGGATCTTTGGCTTATGACCTTTTGATGTGGACTGTAGGACACGAACATAAAGAAAGACGAAATCCGTTTATTTATGCTGCATTAAGCATCTTTGGGTCTGTTGCAAGTTTAGGTTTAGGAATTTCCAATCGTCTTAAAATTAGTAATCAAAATAAGAAAATTGAGTTCTTGACTCATGAAGATGAATTGATTATGTCAGAACTAAGGAATAAGTTAGCTTCCATCAATAAAATTATGGATTTAGTAAATGAACATTCAAATAATATCGTTCAGATTATGGAAGTACAGGATTTGTTGGCAACATTAACGTATTATGATTCAAAGATAGATCACATACATAACAGAATTGCACATTTCATTGAGAAATCAAAGGAATATGTAGAAGCTATCACGTTAGCAACTAAAGGTGTATTGTCGCCCCATTTGTTGCCTATAAGTTACTTAAAGTTAATTCTGGAGACCGGAAGGGATAAACTAGGCTATGTTCCTTTGTTAGACGAACATAGGTTAGAATTTTATTACAGCCTAATTACAGTAAACATAGATAATAACAAGATTATGATTACAATTCCCTTTGATTCTTCTGATGCCTGGCAATCTTACAGGATATCACCATTTCCGACTTTCATGACGAATCACTCAAATCCAGTAATATCCAGTTTGACAGGACACGTATTGATTTCCCCAGACAAGGAAACATATACGGTCATTAAAGACTTAAATCAATTAACTCACTGTTCAGACGCAATGGATAGAAAAATATGTACAGCTGACTCATTTGAATTCCATAAAAACTTAATGGATTCATGCGAGTTAGGTATAGTGCTAGACGGTGCTCTCTCCCATACAAGTGAAAATTGTCTGGATAAGCTTTATCCCTTTGACAATAATGAGTTCAATTGCAGACTGAACAATGGCTCGTGGATACGATACGACAAGGACGGCTTCAATGTATCATGCCCTGACGGATCCACGTCCTTCACACACATCTTCGTCGCAGCAGATGGTTGTATCGGGACTTCCCCTAATTCCATGGTGACTGGTCTACGGACACTCATCAGAGAACGAGCCTACTTCGCGAACTTCACGTGGACCTCTACAATGCCAGCACTCCCTCTCCCGTATAACAGACATGTGGCAAAGCGGTTGATGAAGCTTACCGAAAGGGACCACCTGTCACCGACTTATAAGGAAATCCTTCACCCCATACTACTAGCAGGTCTGGCGTTCATAGTGGTGATATTTATCGCCGTGAACATCCTTGTTTGGCGTAGGTTACGGCACAGCATGCAGCTAAAAAGGAACGTTTCGCCTAGTCCCGACAATACTCCATACTTGATTCAGTTTAAAGCCGTTTGAGTGGCCACCTCATTCGCTAAAGGAGTAAATTGTCGGGAAGTGTTTGTAAGAAAAGCTGTTAGTACGCTAGTAATATGTAATTGAAGAAATTTTCTGCATTTGCATTGTTAAAAATACATTTAAAACAACATTTAAAAAAAAAAAAGAAGATATAAATCATTTTTTCTCTCGGCATCTAATAAAAATATATAAGCCGGAATGTTAAAGAGAAAAAAAAAATATATAACAGACTCTATGGGCATCTAATAAAATATATCAGCCCTATATATAAATATATATATATATGTACGAAACCGTGGTACGTGTACGTACCAGGAATTCGTGTTTGTGCACCAAAAAATTGAGTATTATGTTAATAGGTTTCTGACAAAGGTAACAATTATTTTTTAACAAGTTACCGAATCATATGTAAGTCAGTAGTTTTTTTTTGGTACCATTTGCTAGCAATGTACCATATATATGATCTTTATTTTATCATGCATTTTTCTTTTTGCTTTGGTAATATCTTTTTCATATGCATTATTGTTATTATTTTTTAATGTGCCTATTTGGACATTCGTCCTCGGTTGATTATGGCTAAAGTTAAACAAAGAATAATACATATGTCCAGTCACACCTAGTAACCATGTTTTGGCTTGTTGTTAAATTTTTGTGAAAATATTGAGATAGCTGGCCGAGCTTATGTAATAATTAAGATAGTTAATATTACATGTTTAAAACACATGACGTAATATGTCATGTTGGATGAAGGTGCTAGCCGTTGGACTTGCTGTAGTCATTCAAATCATAAACAGGACGTACAATGCAACCTCGACAATGTGACATTTTTCTTAACTGTCAACACATTGCCTCAGCGTGTGAAAGTTTGTGACGTCACCGGATGCAGGTGTCTTCCGAGATTGTGACGAAACTTATATAAACTAAGCATACGATATCTGTGATATCGATAAGTTAGTCAGTTCATATCTATACTTCACCAGAATTGGTCATCTGACCAACCCAGCTTCCTCCAGTGATGGAGATGTTTAACTCTGTTGTTTTTATAGAATAAATACTTTAAAGCTAATAAGATGTATTCTGTTATCCAGTTACACACATCTGAAACAACACATACTCAATGTGTGCTTATAAAAGTAGCACACAAATATATATATATATATATATATATATATATATATATATATATATATATATATATATATATATATATATATATATATATATATATATATATATATATATACTGTATATGCGTGTGTGATTGAATGTGGTGTGGATATGTATTTGTGTGTCTGTGTCATTGTGTGTTTTGGAATAATTAAATTTTTTAAGAGTAACGTATATTAAGAAAGTATAGCAAAAACGCAACGATTTGATGATGAGTGACTCAGACTCAGAAGCAGTACATCAAGAATAACAGGAAAAGTTTGGGAATTAATTGTTTTTTTTTCTATTTTCTGTTCTCGAGAAGATGGTCACTTAGATATTTTTCTAAACATATCTCTAATAAAACGAATTATTCTATTAAAAATTTATTCTTCACCGGCAAATGTCTAAATTCAGTTTATATTAAAAGAGAAGATGTAATCAGTTTCAGAAACATTGTCTATCGCACGTATAGTATTACTGAACACAATTGATTTCCCAGTTATTGTTTGAAACAAATTTAATAAGCAATTATCCCATTTCTATTTTTTTTTTCCTTTTTTCAGTACAGCACTGTGAGAGGTTTTATGCAATCAATTTATCGTGCCTGGATATTAGTACGTTTGAAATCTCCATATGTCATAGCATAAGATGCAGTTCCTGCCCAACCCTAATTGCATTATCATTTAACCTTAATGAAAATTTTAGGATTATTATTTGATATCAAAATAATGTGATGTTAATCATCTGAATTCAAAGATTATTTATGGATTATTTTTTTTTCTTCAAAGAAAATGGTTGGATTATTAATATATCGCTATGAAGTATCCTTGATGCGTAATCGTATCATGACATTTTTTTTTTATCAGAAACGTTTGACTTCTTAAAGACTACGGCAGTTTTATTCACCAGGCTAAAGGCGATGACCTTCCACCTGTGATCCAATCAGAGTTTAATTTTATGTCCTAAACGAAGCGAGGTGAGCGTCAAGCGAGGTGCTGTATTGTTGTATGATGAGAGAGAGAGAGAGAGAGAGAGAGAGAGAGAGAGAGAGAGAGAGAGAGAGAGAGAGAGACAGAGAGAGAGAGAGGGAGAGAGAGAGAGAGAGAGAGAGAGAGAGAGAGAGAGAGAGAGAGAGAGAGAGAGAGAGAGCACTGGCGGGTAATTTTTCTGTATCTAATGAAGTTCATATCAATTATTGCTTGAGTAAAATACAATATGTTGCAACATAACGATAGCACTTTCTGTCAGGTCTGGTTGAATGATCAGGGAATGAGTATCCAGGAATTGAATGATTAACATATACATCATTAATTACCACGCAGGCATATCCCTGAGACAGGGATGTATGATGTCAACGGGGTTGTTTAACTTGTATGTTGATGGAGTGGTGAGAAAGGTGAATGCTCGAGTGCTTGGACTATGATTGAAACTGGTAGACGAGATGACCATGAATTGGAGGTAAATCAGTTGTGGTTTGCGGATGATACTATACTGGTTGCAAACGTAGAAGAGAATCTTGGAAGGGTGTGTGAGAGAAGGAAGTTGTCAGTTCATGTGGGTAAGAGTAAGGTTATGAGATGTACGAGAAAGGAAGGTGGTGCAAGGTTGAATGTCATGTTGAATGGAGAGTTACTTGAGAAGGTGGATCAGTTTAACTACTTGGGGTCTGTTGTTGCAGCAAATGGAGGAGTGGAAGCAGATGTACGTCAGAGAGCGAATGAAGGATGCAAAGTATTGGGGGCGGTTAAGGGAGTAGTAAAAAATAGAGGGTTGGGCATGTATGTAAAGAGAGTTCTGTATGAGAGAGTGATTGTACCAACTGTGATGTGTGGACCAGAGTTGTAAGTGAGTGAAAGTGACGGAGAGACAGAAATTGAATGTGTTTGAGATCAAGTGTCTGAGGAGTGTGGCTGGTATATCTCGAGTAGAGAACGAGTGTAAGAAATGAGTTAGCAGCTAGAGTGGATATGAATGTGTTGAGGTGGTTTGGCCATTTTGAGAGAATGGAAAATGGCTGTCTGCTAAAGATTGTGATGAATGCAAGAGATGATGGGAGAAGTACAAGAAGAAGGCCAAGGTTTGGGTGGATGAATGGAGTGAAGAAAACTCTGGTTGATAGGAGGATAGATGTGAGTGAGGAAAGAGAGCTTGCTAGAAATAGGGATGAATGGCGAGCAATTGTGACGCAGTTCCGGTAGGCCTTGCTGCTTCCTCCGATGACTTGGATGACCGCAGAGGTAGCAGTAGTAGGGGATTCAGTGTTATGAAGCTTCATCTGTGGTGGATAATGGGGGAGGGTAGGCTGTGGCAACCTAGCAGTACCAGCCGAACTCGGTTGAGTCCCTTTTCAGGCTGGAAGGAACGTAGAGAGGAGAGGTCCGTTTTTTTTGTTTCATTTGTTTGATGTTGGCTACCCCTCAAAATTGGGGGAAGTGCCTTGGTATGTATATATATATATATATATATATATATATATATATATATATATATATATATATATATATATTATTCATGTAAATATATCCATAGGGATAGTTGTGTATGGTGTATGGATATGATTTTAATCAAGCATTTGATACATTAGTCTATTCCAAAACCACATATTTCCGTCTTATGCAATTTCAATATTATGTTAAAACAATATCATACATTCCACTACTGCAGCATTATGAAATAATTCCCAAATCCACCCCAGTACAAATGCAATTAGGAAAGTTTGTGAGTAATAACTGCCGAGATCGAATAAAAGAATTTGTAAAGTCATTAACGTAAGAGAGCAAGTAAATATGGATGAAACTTAACAGTCCTCGAGTGGTTTTTAAATGCTCATATAGTGTCTGTCTAAAACAATAACCTAAACTAAAACACAGAGTAGCAAGAGGAGGTTTACAGGAAGTTTATTTTGATGTTTGTATTATTATTCCTATTTATAGAGGTTAAACTTTACCTATTTTTCAAGTTATTTGTATCTGCTTCCTTCTTTTTACCACTCATTGTTTACTACTGCTTTATCTCTTCGCTAATGTTAAAAAGTTTTTTTTTTCTTTTTTATTTTCCCTTTGATCAAAATTTTTTTGATGAGTCCTAAAAAAATTATAGATTAGCTTCTTTTAAAATTATTTTGGAAAATTCAATAAAAAAAAGTGATTGTTGATAAATATCTTTATCAAGTACCTTGACTCTCTTGGTAGTCTAAATTGAGTAGTAAGAAACAATCAAATGAAAACTGAAAGTATATATCATAGGAATTTAGTTTGATTCTAAATATTGAGGGAATTCTATTTCTTTATATATGATGATAACCATATTTACAATGCCGTCATTAAGGTCATCATATCTAAGAAATTGTTGAAAGCGATAATTTAAAAAATATTAATTTTACGAAGATTTGTATGAAATTTGGCTGCTTGGATC
>NC_090747.1:16802977-16810477 GCF_036898095.1 Palaemon carinicauda
TCTCATGAAGGACTACATCTACCACTGTGATGGAAATAATAGAGGTTTACTACTGTATATTTCAAGTTTCCCAGATACGTAAATAACAAGAATAAATCTTGATGAATAGAGAAAACAAAATCAAAAGTGTTACTCAATAAAGACACCTTCTTTGCTGACGCAGTAAGGAATGAAAATAAACGATTTTTTTTTTTTAACGTTGAGGTTATAATATTGAATAATATATAACTAATAAAATGATTGATATCAGCTTATCGAATTATTGGTTAATGTGGGGAAATGTGAAATATATATTTTTTTTTAGGTACACAATTTCCGAATATGGATATGGCATCGTCATTAACCTTGTTAAGGAAAATGGTATAATTTTCATTTTTACATTTTAATGGCTTATTAGGTTATCATCAGATACCTTTTAGAGTAAATATGCTCTTTTATGTGAATGGCTAATTATGTTATGAAAAGAGAGAAGCCGTAGAGTTTTTTTTTTTCCAATGTATTGTAATGCAAATTATTTCGTGGTTAATCAAATGAATTCTCATTGAAATTCCAGTTACAAGACACTATTAAAAGCAATGAAATGTCAGTGATGGAGAAGAAAAGGGTAGGGACTCAACCGATGAAATTGATGGATTTGGTGGGGATATGGGTAAGGTGGGTCATTGGGAAGGAGATGAAAGGGATGAAAGAAAATAGAAGATATTCACTCAAGAGCTAACTCTGCTATACATAGAGACTAATAAGGACCAAAGAAGAGGATTTTATTTCTTTTTCTTCTTTTTTTTATCAAAGTATTTGCCAGAGACAAAGGTACGGGCAATATCTTGCTGGTTTTTGCTGTAGAAAAAAAAAAAAACAACACAATAATCGTTTGCATGACAATACGTTTGTTTCCTGTTGGTGGCTATTGATTTCACAATATATTATTATAATAATTGTTTTATGAAAAATTACTGGACCAGGTCTTACAATCGCGAGGTACTCAACATAAGTCGTTCCTGGTAATATGTTTTAACTCTGTGCATCGATGGAATTCTGTCTGGAATTAGACATGTAAAAGCAAGATATCATTCAGCATTTTCCACGATACAGTATATAAATGAGATGTTGAATGCAAATGCGCTGTATCAGTAACTACGCATATAAAAGAGAACAGTTAAGTTCAGTTAAATCAAATGAGGTGGGATAATAAGAAAATGAATAAGGTGACGTTTATATGGCAAAAGTTCTAATAAAGACACGTACAAAGAAATTGTTTTTACCTAAATAAGTATGAACATATGAATCTCAATGAATAGTAACTCTTTGTGTAAAATTTTAATTCACATATGAAGAACTTTAAGATATTTTAAAATATTTCATAAAAAAAAAATTGAAAAAAAAAAATCTTTAGTACATGAAACATATATCGAAAATATTACTTAAATTTTTACTCTTCGTAGAGGTATTTCTTCAAAAAGATAATGTTTTACCTCCGATATTTTTTCTAGAGGATACTATTATCAAACCCATTCAGTGAAGGAGAAAAATAATGATCTCATTATGAAGAATTTTCTTTGAGCAGAAAACTATCTTATGAAATTTTAAGAAATAAGGAATTTTGGTGTAAGTGTCAATTTAGATAGTGGCAGCATAATTTGTAGTAGATATTAGGGTTTACGAATCATGAGGAAATACGAATAAGAACTGATTACTTTTAAATTTGACAAAATGGCAATCGAGCTAGTTCTATATAAAACATATATATTTTAAGATTTTCGTTAACATGAATATTTTCATGAGCAATTTATAATTTGTTTTTCCGTCTTTACTTACAATTATGACATAATTTAACGATCACATATCCTTTGAAATATATATATATATATATATATATATATATATATATATATATATATATATATATATATATATATATATATATATATATATATATATATATATATATACATACATACTGTATATATATATATATATATATATATATATATATATATATATATATATATATATATATATATATATATATCGTGTTTTTTTCTTTCCTTACAAAACACGGATAATCCTTATCACTCAATTTGCAATATATTTGCATCGATGTTTTTTTTTTAAGTTTCTGAGGAGGTGAATGTTTATTTCGAGAGTAGTGATACTGAAGTTATAAAGACCTCGGCCACAGGATATATTTCAGACAATTTCTATTTCATTTTTGATAAAGCACGTTATGAAAGACCGCTATACTATAACAATACCTAATATAAAATTTATATAACATCGATTGGTTTTTAAGTTGCTGAATTTCTTTGAAGTGATGAAACATTCTGTGAGTTAAGGTATAGTCGACAATAAAGGACATTTTGATTTTGAATTAAAGTATATGTATGTACTTGGACTCTTTCGACATTTACCAGTTATTGTTATAATATTCCACTTATAATTTTTCGGCTTGTTTGTGAATTTAATTTTATTTTTCACTTTTCCCGATTATATTACAATTAGACTGAAGTAAATATATTTTCTGTTTCTCAATATATACTTCATAATATAAGGAAAACTCCATCTTTATTTTTAATATACCCTTTGAAAACGTGTTTGAGCATAGCAAATATAGTTTCTATCACATATAGTAGTACAGTATTGATACTGAACCTATGCATAAGTCTTGAAAATGCTTTTAGTTATTCTGGATATTATTAAAGAATCATATGAAAGACATTTTTTTTTCACACTCTGGAAATCATTCAGTCCATATAGATGGTGAATAGCTGTTGATATAATATAGACACTTTGGCTACTTTACATTTGACACAAAACTACTTTATTTTAGACACTAAACGTAAATTTCATCACAAAATCTGTCAATTTATGCTTATAATCAACTATGTAGAGGGTATAACCTAGCATAACCTATCTATGGCATATGTATCTATTCCCCGTACTTTCAAAATTGCTCATATCATTATTATTACTATTATTAATATTATTACTAGCCAAGCTAAAACCCTAGTTGGAAAAGCAAGATGCTACAAGCCCAAGGCCTCAAACAGGGAAAAATAGCCCAGTGAGGAAAGGAAATGTGGAAATAAGTAGATGGTGAGAATAGATTAACAATATATAATTCTAAAAACAGTAACAGCGTCAAAACAGATATGTCCTATATAAACTATTAACAACGTCAAAAACAGATATGTCATATATATAAACTATAAAAAGACTCATGTCAGCCTGGTCAACATAAAAACATTTGCTCCAACTTTGAACTTTTGAAGTTCTACCAATTCAACTACCCGATTAGGAAGATCATTCCAAAACTTGGTAACAGCTGGAATAAAACTTCTAGAATACTGTGTAGTATTGACCCTCATGATGGAGAAGGCCTGGCTATTAGAATTAACTGCCTGCCTAGTGTTATGAACAGGATAGAATTGTCCAGGGAGATCTGAACGTAAAGGATGGTCAGAGTTTTGAAAAATCTTATGCAACATGCATAATGAACTAATTGAACGACGGTGCCAAAGATTAATATCTAGATCAGGAATAAGAAATTTAATAGACCGTAAGTTTCTGTCAAACAAATTAAAATTAGAATCAACAGGTGAACACCAGAGAGGAGAACAATACTCAAAACAAGGTAGAATGAAAGAATTAAAACACCTCTTCAGAATAGATTGATCACCAAAAATCTTGTAAGACTTTCTCAATAACCCTATTTTTTGTGCAATTGAAGAAAACAGAGAGCTAATATGTTTCCCAAAAGTAAATTTGCCGTCGAAAATCACACCTAAAATCTTAAAAGAATCATGCAAAAATAAAGAAACATTATCAATACTGAGATCCGGATGTTGTGGAGCCACCGTCCTTGACCTACTTACAATCATACTTTGAGTTTTGTTAGGATTCAACTTCATACCCCATAATTTGCACCATGCACTAATTTTAGCTAAATCTCTATTAAGGGATTCACCAACGCCAGATCTACATTCAGGGGATGGAATTGATGCAAAGAGAGTAGCATCATCTGCATATGCAACAAGCTTGTTTTCTAGGCCAAACCACATGTCATGTGTATATAGTATGAAAAGTAATGGGCCAAGAACACTACCCTGTGGAACACCGGATATCACATTACTATACTCACTATGGTGCCCATCAACAACAACTCTTTGAGATCTATTACTTAAAAAAACTATAATAATACTAAGAAACGATCCACCCACTCCCAACTGTTTCAGTTTGGAAACAAGGGCCTCATGATTAACACGTTCAAAGGCAGCACTAAAATCAAGGCCAATCATACGAACTTCCTGACCACAATCAAGGGATTTTTATACAGCATTGGAGATTGTAAGAAGGGCATCACATGCTCCAAGGTCTGTATGAAAACTAAATTGCAAACTATGGAGTAGATGATTACCTTCAGCAAACCTATTAAGACGTTTTTCCAGAAGACGTTCAAAAAATTTAGATAATACGGGAGTTATGGAAATTGGAGGGTAATCAGTGGGACTTGAGCTACCACAAACACAATTACATAGAGGAGTAACATTACCAATTCTCCAGCAAGTGCTAAAAGCTCCTCTTTTTGCTAACTTGCGCAAAATAACAGATAATTTTGGAGCTAAAAAATCTGCTGTCTCTATAAAAAACAAAGGAAAAATACCATTTGGGTCTACACCTCCATAAGTATCAAGCAACAGAGCTTTAATCTCACGAGATCGAAAAGCTAAACTAGTTAGTTTAGCCTCAGGAAAACAGGAAGGAGGAAGTTCAAGTTTTTCATTACTCTGTTTGCTGTCAAAAACATCAGCCAAAAGGTTTGCCTTTTCCTTTGGACAATGAGTGACTGAGCCATCTGCTTCAAGTAAAGGAGGAATTGTTGCATCTACACCAAATAGTGCAGATTTAAGGGTAGACCACCATTTATGTTCCTGAGTTTTACCAGAAAGGGTTTCTTTTATGGTTAAATTGTACTCCTTTTCAGTTGAGGCATTAACTCTCTGAGCAAACGCTCGAAGCTGTGTATAGTTGTTCCAGGTCATATCTGATCTGTTACCCTTCCAAAGATGATATGCCTCTTGCTTCTCCGAATAAGCACGTCTTTAATCATCATTGAACCACGGTTTATCCTACACTCGGTACCCTAGCACACGAGAAGGGATACGCCTATCAATTATGTTGACTAGATTCTCATTCAAAGGGACAACAGGATCTACACTACTATATAATTGTGACCAATTCAAGCACAAAAGATCATGCAAAATCCCCTTCCAGTCTGCTTTGGATTTCATATAAATTTTACTATACTATGATATATCAGGGACAGGCTGCTAAATCTTCACTACTAATGAAATCAAGGCATGATCAGATGTCCCGACTAAAGAACCAACTTTACTAGTTATAACGCCAGGTGAGTCATTGTATACGAGGTCCAAGCAATTACCAAACATGTGAGTAGCTTCATTTATGATTTGCTTGTAGCCTGATTCAGAGGCTAAGTCTAAAGCTCTTAAGCCATGGCGATCGGAAGGAAATATAGACCTTAACCACTCCCTATGGTGGGCATTAAAATCACCAACATAGACAAAAGAAGCCTTTCTATCATCTTATATCTTAGCCATAATGGTAAGAAGACAATCAAAGATAGAATCATCCATGTCTGGATTCCGGTAGATCGAGCACAAATAACAGTTGTTATGCCTGCTACAAACTTTTATTACCTGAATCTCATGACATCCACATTGATAGCAGGACTACTGAGAAGCAGAGTACTCGGTCCTAATTTACACCGCTATTCCCCTGGCCCTAGGGATGGCATCACGTTTCAACATTATTGGCTTCTTAAAACCAGTTATATGGAGCTCAGATGAGAGCCTCATATTAGAAACCAAAGTGTCTGAGCACAACAGAATATCATACTGTCTGGACGCAACTGTAAGGTCTTGGATATTTGCATGAAGACCACGAATGTTGCAATAAAGAAGACGTCATTGACGAAATCTAGGACGTACTGGTCCCTGATTTCACTCAATGTCTCCAGACAGCATAAGAATTAATAGAAATAAAAAAGAGACGACATATTTAAAAACTAGATTAACAAGAATTATAACAACAGCAATATGTACAGAATTATAAATAAAGTGATTGATGATACCCATAGACAATGGTAAAAAGTCGGAAAAACTTGTCAACATGGAGGAGCCGATACACCATGCAAGGCTAAATACCCTCCAAGATAGCCACTTCAACTGAAGGGAGGACAGTAAGGATGGTTTTGAGAAGAAAAAGAATCAGAAAAAGGAAAAGACAACATCTTGATAAACCACCAAGCATCCATGGCCCTTCTATTAAACCTGCTCAACACACCATTTCCCAAAAGCAAGAGGCAGAAAAAAAAATAATATGATAGAATAGTGTGCCTGAGTGTACCTTCAAGCAAGAGAACTCTAACCCAAGACAGTGGAAGACCATGGTACAGAGGCTATGGCACTACCCAAGACTAGAAACAATGGTTTAATTTTGGAGTGTTCTTCTCCTAGAAGAGCTGCTTGCCATAGCTAAAGAGTCTCTGCTACCCTTACCAAGAGGAAAGTACACCGAACAAATTGCAGTACAGTAATTAACACCTTGGGTGAAGAAGTGTTTAGTATCTCATTGTTGTCAGGTGTATACGGAAAGACGAGAATATGTAAAGAATAGGCTAGACTATTCTGTGTAAGTGTAGGCAAAGAAAAAATAAGCCGTAACCAGAGAGAGGGATCCAATGCATTACTGTGTGGCCAGTCAAGGGATCCAATACCTCTCTAGTGGTAGTATCTCAACGAGCGGCAGGTAGCCTGGCCAACACTACCTGATTTATGTTTCCTCCTTTATTATCAAGGTTCTTCTTTACGTATCATCTTCCATAACACCCTTCTCTCTCTCTCTCTCTGTAATGTTGTTCACTAAAAACATAATATTGTCGTGTAAACCGGTGGCCATAAGCATGAACTTATCTCTAGCCTAAATCCCCATGACTATCATCTAATCATTTGCATAAAATAATAATAATAATAATAATAGTAATATTGATGAATAGAAGGGCACTCAGTAGAGCGTAAACCTCCGGAGCGGCTGCTTATTTCTCGACCTTTTGCTCGACCTTGGCCTTTCAACTTTCCATGCATTAATTGATGTCGATTTTCATACTCACAGATACGAACGCAATTTTAAGTCTCTGTGACAAAGACGTCCAAACTTATGACTGATTTCGTGATATGGATGTATTTTTCCTCCTTGACATTGACCTTTGACATTAAAGAATTGATCATTTCACCTCTTTACATAGCAGTTTAAAATCCGTGCAGGTTTCATTACTTTATAATTAAATTTGGGGTTGTATGGTTGATGACCGGAATTTAACCTTTTGCTTGACCTTGACCTTGACCTTGGACTTGACCTTGATCTTAATATGTATTAATTGGCATGGATTTCCATACACTCTAATATGAACCGAGTTTGAAG
>NC_090747.1:16833109-16848109 GCF_036898095.1 Palaemon carinicauda
TTTGTCCAATCTAAATTCTTAAAAAAAAAACTTCTTTTATTCATGCTTTGAATAATTTAGGACAGAGGGGGTCTCCCGGTCTAACTCTTTTCTCAATCAGAATATTCTCACTATATTTATGAAGCTATAATTGTTACATTCCCCAATAGTAATCTACAAGTATTCAAACATAAGATTCATGGAGTCCTTATTTTGACGGGCTTCTGTTTTGATGAATCAACATCGAAATCTTTCTCATAGTCCATAAATGCCATATATATATATATATATATTTATATATATATATATATATATAAATACAAATATATATATGCATATATATATATATATATACACTTATATATATATATATATATACACACATATATATATATATATATACGTGTATATATATTAATATATATATATATATATATATACATATATATACGCATATATATACACACATATATATATATATATATACATATATATGTATATATAAATATCTATATACATACATACATACATATATATATATATATATATATGCATATATATATATATATATACGTATATATACGTATATATATATATATATATTTATATATATATATATATATATATATCCATTGTAACACCTGTCACAGACGAGCAAGTGTCTTCAGAACCAGAACCACCTCCTCTGATTGATGAGATTAGAGAAGCTATCAAATAACTCAAACTTGGAAAGAGTCCAGGAAATGATCAGGTCACAGCCGAGATGATAAAGAATGGAGGTTAGAACGTCGAGATATTCTACCACAGGCTCTGCAAAAAAAAACTGGATCGAAAACAAATGGCCAGACGATTGGGGGGAGTCAGTCTTTGTCCCCAACCCTAAGAAAGGTGACACCCCTCAAATGCAGCAATAATAGGACAATCTCCGTCATTAGTCATAGTAGCAAAATTCTTTTGAAAATCATGGCTAAGAGAATGGCAAACAAACTGAACGAAGAAATCGCTGACAAACAAGCTTATTCCGTCCTGGGAAAGGCACCAGAGACCAAATCATGAATCTCAAGATGATCCTTAAAAAAAACAGAGAACGAGGAATCGACGTATTCCTTTGTTTTATTGACTACACTAAAGCCTTTTATACAGTTGCACATGACATCTTATGGAACGACATGTACTCTGGGTTTTCCACCTCATGTCATCTCACTTATGAAAGCACTGTACAATCAACAGAAAGCAGCAGTACGAACATCTTATGGCTTAACGGATTGGTTTAACATCGGACAAGGTGTCAGACAAGGATGCATTATTTCTCCCCACCTCTTTAACATCTACTCGGAAACCATAATGAGAAATGCGCTTGAAGACTACGAAGGAGGCATAACTGTTGGAGGACAAAAGATCACTAATCTCAGATATGCCGACGATGTGGTTTTAATCGCTGGAAGTATGGAGGACCTCCAAACATAGTGTCAAAAGTAAAAGCTGAGAGTGAAAAAGTGGGACTGTACCTAAATGCTAAGTAAACAAAGGTCATGAAGTGTCAAAAAAGCCCCGTCTGATCAAGAAATCCTACTAGACGGAGTTGCCGTAGATAATGTCACTGAATTTACTTACCTTGGAGCAACTTTCACCAATAATGGAGACGACTCCCAAGAGATCAAAAGAAGAATTGGTATTGCAAAGAATGCAACCATCGCACTAAGCAATGTGTGGAAAGACAGACATATCACTCTAAACACAAAGAAGCAGCTTCTCAAATCACTTGTTTTCCCCATCGCATCATACGGCTCAGAATGTTGGGTTTTAAAAGCTACAGATCGGAAAAGATTAGAAAGTCTTGAACTATGGTGTTACAGAAGAGTCCTTAGGATAAGCTGGATTGAGAAATAGACTAACGTGGAAGTTCTACAAAAGATCAATATCGAAAAAAGATTACTTGACATTTTGGAAGAAAGAAAACTAACTTTTATCGGACACCAGGTTCGGAAACACAATACTCTGGAAAGAACGCTACTAATTGGATCAGTCTATGGTACATGAACGAGAGGAAGGCCTAAAACTAGATTGAGTGACAATATCAAGGAGATGTGCGGGCTAACGATGGTGGAGTTGGAAAGGAAGGCTCAAGACCGGAATGAATGGAGAAGTTTTGTGCAGAGGGCCACGGCCATTTGATGATGATGATATATATATATATATATATATATATGTAAATAAATATGTATATATATATATATATATATATATATTTATATATATATATCTTTCGAATGTTGCATAAAAATCGACAAACACACTACAAAATTAATAAGGAGTAATATTTCATTTTAGACCATGAAAATTGTCATTATATGAAGAAATTTTAGTTTGCATTTTCTTAGCACTAAGCAAATCTTTATCACTGATACTTTTTTTTTCTATTATCCGGTTCTGTTAAGGCCATGTCTCTCTTTTTATCCATCCCTTTCTTTCTGTTTCTCTCACACACATATGACTAAACGCCTTAGAACAGTCTCAAAGAGATTTTAGAATTTTGATAATAGACATACTAAATGTGCACTAAATTCCTTTGATTATCTTTCATGATACGTCAGAGTTCCTTTGTGATTTTAGATAGCAATCTTTTTCTTAAACGGATTTCATTTAGGCGAGATCAACATAAACTGGCATTATACTGTCTTCATGAAAGAAATACCGTTGCTTTTAGAGGCTGACATCAGTGGCTCAGAGCGTAATTATGCGGTGGAATAAGTCATTCAAATCTGGTTAATAGAAGCCCTCATAAAAGGCATAAATAAGTCCTATTATCATCAATTCAGGAAGACTTGGAATAATTATTCTTTCCATTTTCATGTTGTAACGCCACTATAAGTTGAATGAAAAAAAAAATAATAGCAATGATATCAATATCAATAACAAGTAATACATTTTTATCCATGTTATTTTTATAAGACTTCTTTATGGAAGCGAACTTCAAACATTGGCCTGGCAGGTGGTTAATTTTTTTCTAGATAGTTATTTGCGACGGACGGAAATTTCTCTAGAATAATTCTTAACGAGTGTCAAAATCATTTGGGGACATATTTCACGTATTTTAATACCTATTATCTTTTTTATTCGCTGTTATTTACCCAATCACATGTCATTTTATTTAGTTACCAAGGTAATTTGATTATTCTAAATCATTTGAATATAGTGATGATATAAAACCAAAATATCGGCGCTGAAAAATCCCTGCCCCTCTGTTTTTCCTGATTATTTTTTTTTTTAAATTAAATTTCCTCTTTTTTTCAAATTATGATTCTCGCTATTCTATGTTCACTGGACTTTAACTTGCTTAAAACTGCCATACCTTCAAGTGAAACAACTGTTTCATTGCGAATAAAACCTATTCTGATTTTGTTTCTCCAATTTTTATATTTTTTGTATATATAAGTAGATTCTACAAGCCTGTCTGCTCTATCCTCCGTTGTGCATACTCCAAATTTACCTAGTTGTGATTTTCCTCTCTTCTTTTGGCCGACATTAAATTCAAAGGCCCCCGATAAATTTAAATGGAATTTTTTTTAAAGGTATTTTAATACCTGTATAGCAAAGAATCCATTTCTTTTTCTCGATGGAACATTGTTGTTGAATATGTTTGGATATTTATTCAATTTCTTTCTGATTTCCTTTCATGATTAATCTTACAGTTCCACACTGAAACTATAAATGCTTCTATGCTACCTGCAAGATTGTCTTTAATATGAAATCCCACTTCAGTAACTGTGATCCTCTTTTAGCTCTATATAAGATTCCACCATTCTTCGATTTTTACTGAATCATATTTTATCGCAATATGTTTATTTCAGATCTTCCAGCAACACATCAAGATCTTCTTACCTTGAGTGAGTATTGGCTTGTGTATATTGCAAGGTTCACTTTCCAAGGGTGGCTGGTTTCAGTCCAATGATTCTTTGCAATCCCTGCAGTAGATGTAGCTGGCTGCAACCTTGGGTAGTGGCTCCACTGCCACTGGGGGTCTGAGACGAGATTTTTCTATTTGTGTCTGGAGTTTAGCCACCTCAAAAGATTTTGCTGGTCTATTTTTATATCACTAATTGAGTGTCACTATTTCTAATAAGTATGTTGAATAACAAGTCCATTATGAACCAGAGGTTATTTTTTCATGTTTTTTGCTTAGGTGTTCCGAACAAATTTATTTTCCTCAAAATGTAAACATATATACAAAACCACACAAATACACACAAATACACAAACACACACACACACACACACACATATATATATATATATATATGTATATATATACATATATATATATATATATATGTATATATATACATATATATATATATATATATATTTTATATATATATATATATATATAATATATATATATATATATATTTACACACACACATATATATATATATATATGTATGTGTGTGTGTATGTATATATATATAATTATGTGTAAACATATACACCACACCACACACACACACATATATATATATATATATATTATACTCCACATAAGTTTAGGTCAATGGAACCTCGGTATCTTTGACCCGTGTTCGACTCCCTGCCGACCAGAAGCTATTATCTTCAAGTTAATTCCCACTTGGGTCTCTGATCCTTTCGTAGTAGGAATCCATAATACATGGCTTATATGAATACGAATAACACGTGTTATTGTGCATAACTTCATATACACAGAGACAATATATATATATATATATATATATATATGATGAATTTTGCACATTTTTACGTGTTTTTCATATTCAAATAAGCCATATATATTTTTGATACATTAATGTCTGGATTCTCTTAACGACCTCGGGATCAGAGCCCAAGGTGAAATCACACAAAGACAAGAGCTTGGCTCCGGCCGGGAATCGAACCCTGGTCGGCAAGCTTGTATAGACAGTGACTAAGCCACTTGGCCACGAAGAAAGATAAAAGTCAATGACAATTCTTCTGTACTTATACCTGTCGAATTCAGGTATTCTGTACTTAGAATTGAAATCAACCCATCTTCACCATCGTAGCTAATTGGTAGTTTGTTACTTGGCATTCAATTAATGATAAATTTTGCCCATTTTTACATGTTTTTCATATTCAAAATACCTGAATTCGACATGTATAAGTACAGAAGAATTGTCATTGACTTTTATCTTTCTTCGTGGCCATGTGGCTTAGTCACTGTCTATACAAGCTTGCCGACCAGGGTTCGATTCCCGGCCGGAGCCAAGCTCTTGTCTTTGTGTGATTTCGCCTTGGGCTCTGATCCCGAGGTCGTTAAGAGAATCCAGACAGTAATGTATCAAAAAATATATATGGCTTATTTGAAAAATGTGCAAAATTTATCATTAATTGAATGCCAAGTAACAAACTACCAATTAGCTACGATGGTGAAGATGGGTTGATTTCAATTCTAAGTACAAAATACCTGAAATCGACAGGTATAAGTACAGAAAAATTGTCATTGACTTTTATCTTTCTTCGTGGCCAAGTGGCTTAGTCACTGTCTATACAAGCTTGCCGACTAAGGTTCGATTCCCGCCGGAGCCAAGCTCTTGTCTTTGTATGATTTCGCGTGGGGCTCTGATCCCGAGGTCGTTAAGAGAATCGGGCACATTAATGTATAAAAAATATATATGGCTTATTTGAATATGAAAAAAAACGAAAAAATGTACAAAATTTATCATTTATTGAATGCCAAGTAACAAACTACCAATTAGCTACGATGGTGAAGATGGGTTGATTTCAATTCTATGTACAAAATACCTGAATTCGAAAGGTATAAGTACAGAAGAATTGTCATTGACTTTTATCTTTCTTCGTGGCCAGGTGGCTTAGTCAATGTCTATATAAGCTTGCCGACCAGGGTTCGATTCCCGGCCGGAGCTAAGCTCTTGTCTTTGTGTGATTTCGCCTTGGGCTCTGATCCCGAGGTCGTTAAGAGAATCCAGACATTAATGTATCAAAAATATATATGGCTTATTTGAATATGAAAAACACGTAAAAATGTGCAACAATTTATCATTAATTGAATGCCAAGTAACAAACTACAAATTAGCTACGATGGTGAAGATGGGTTAATTTTAATTCTAAGTAAAAAATACCTGAATTCGACAGGTATAAGTACAGAAGAATTTCATTGACTTTTATCTTTCTTCGTGGCCAAGTGGCTTAGTCACTGTCTATACAAGCTTGCCGACCAGGGTTCGATTCCCGGCCGGAGCCAAGCTCTTGTCTTTGTGTGATTTCGCCTTGGGCTCTGATCCCGAGGTCGTTAAGAAAATCCAGACATTATGTATCAAAAATATATATGGCTTATTTGAATATGAAAAACACGTAAAAATGTGCAAAATTTATCATTAATTGAATGCCATGTAACAAACTTCCAATTAGCTACGATGGTGAAGATGGGTTGATTTCAATTCTAAGTACAAAATACCTGAATTCGACAGGTATAAGTACAGAAAAATTGTCATTGACTTTTATCTTTCTTCGTGGCAAAGTGGCTTAGTCACTGTCTATATAAGCTTGCCGACCAGGGTTCGATTCCCGGCCGGAGCCAAGCTCTTGTCTTTGTGTGTTTTCGCCTGGGGCTCTGATCCCGAGGTCGTTAAGAGAATCCAGACATTAATGTATCAAAAATATATATGGCTTATTTGAATATATATACATATATATATATATATATATACATATACATATATATATATATATATATACTATATATATATATATATATATTTATATTTATATGTGTGTTTCTGTATATACATATATATATATATATATATATGTGTGTGTGTGTATATATATATATATATGTGTGTGTGTATATATATATACATATATATATATATATATATATACATATATATTTGTATATATATGTATATATATATATATATATATGTGTGTGTGTGTGTGTGTGTGTAGACAATATTTATATGATTTAACTATTCCTCAAGCAAGGGGGACGTAACCTTGGATTAAGTTTTAATGGTGTACATTTGGGCACTGTATTTCCTTGCACACTTAGCTCCAAAGTGCACACTGTCACATAATACTCCACGTCCATTAGCCAAGCAGGTAATGTAGATGTGAGATATGACAGAAGTGGTGGACATGCTATCCGCAGGTACTTGCTGCAAGGTAAAGGTGTGCTTGGGGACATGTCCCTCAATTTGAGGGGTATCAGAAATTCCCTGTGTCCAACATTTCCTGATTTATGACAAAGATTTTTAGTTGAGCATGAAATCCAAACTTCTAATAACAATTTTGTTATTATCAAATACGCCCTCAATCTGAAACCCATTAAAGTGTTGAATTGATAACGACAAGTAATTTAAGTTAGAGGTTTACAGATATTGGAAAAACGTATTATTATATATTTAAATTATTCTATTTTTCATCAATTTGGTTGGAAAATATAATTCGTGTTTGTATTATTTGAGAGGACAACAAATATTACGTATCAAATGACTGTTCATTTATGAATATACTAGAATTATTTCAATATATTGCTGTTTTCATTGAATTTATATCGTGATTTATCTATGTTTCTGATTCTCTATTTAATTTTGGCCAAACAATTTACTAAAACAATCTGAAAGTTCCAAAATTTTGTATTATATTGAATCTATAAAAGAAGAATTCTAATGGTAAATATGGTTATCATAATGAACAGAGAGTATCGTATAGATATATTTCCCTTCCAGAAGAAAAAAAAAAAAAGAAACTTATTCAGATGAGATCATTGTTCTATTGCGAAGAAAAGCTTGTCTTTTTTAGCCTCCTTCATTCAGACGACAATAGTGTGTTATCTGGTTACGATGCCATGCACACAGCAAATATATTTGAAAAACTTGGAGAGCAAAATATTATCAGAAAGGATCACATACGCTGAATAGACTAATTCTCAACATGCAGACATTTGTGGGTGCAATTTCTTTTACTTTGAAATTGTAGAGTTTTTTTTTTTTTTTTTTTTTGGGGGGGGTGTCCTTATAGATTATCAAGGGACCACTCAAAATTGTTAAAGTCTCGTTATCATGTCGAGCCATATCAAAGAAAATCTGTAGTTTTATTGTTTCATCTATTTATTTGGAAGGAATTTCCCATAGTTTCCTTCATCAATCGTTGCAGTCAGGATTTGGACTTAACAAAATAAAAGTAACAAGGAAATCTGCATCTTAGAACGCAATAAGACAAATCATAAGGAATTATAAATCCACTGCAATTGCTTGATTCCTGGTCGATTACAGCAATATCTGTTCTATGAAAGGTGATACTTTCCTCACTTAATAAACTTTAATATCTTAACTCCACTCTCAAGATTTAAAATCTATATTTTATTAAAGAGAGATACGTAAACCAGTTGTTGAGAATATATAAATTACTTATGCAGAAAAATGTGACAAACGATAAATAATTAAGTGACAGGTAATCAGACCGATGAGGATATATGAATCAACTATCCAGAGAAATTTACCATACAAAAAATTATAAAGTTGGAATTAAGAGTATCTTTTTTTCTTTTTTAATATCACGTTCCAAGTCCTAATACATATATGCAGATATATTGTTATCCATACACATATAAAAGAGATATGGATATACTTCATTATGAAATTCTCATTTACACCTGATGCTTCACGGTAAACCTAGTATCAGAGGAAGGTCTAATCTGCCTTGCACAAAATCTCGAGTTCTTCCAAAATATTCTTCTGACGCTTTTTAGAAGATTTGTGGAAAGACGATAAAAGTTTTCCAATACCATTAGGACGGAAATTTCTCTGGACAAATGACGAACATGTTCTCAGCACGCAAATGTGGAAAATTACACCCACTGTTGTGGTTGAAATACATTGAATAATAAAGCTACAGATCATTATGTCTACGCTACATTTGTTTGATTTATTCCATCATAACGGAAAAGTGGCTAGATCTTTAGTGTACACCTGTCATATTCTACACCAGCCAAAGGACACACAATAAGCTCAAGGAAACCATTTTAACAATAATTTCGGTAATCCCTTCTCTTGAATAAAAGTCATCATAACATATCTCTGTTATAAACTTCATTTTTTTTTAGTTAGTATACAAAACAACCAACAACTCAAAACGAACTGCAACTATGATGGAAAGAGTTTTTGAACGATATATGAAGTAATGGGACACAATATCAGGTTTATAAAGTAATGTTACTACATCTGGCCAGTTCACTACGGTAGGTGTGTAAGAATACTACCACTGTACATGATGTGCGTCGTAGAAGGCAACCAAAAAAAAGACAGGTGGTGCCAAAAATATGGAAACTGATGCTGTGCAGTTGGTTTATTTAGTGATAGATTAGCCACACCAAAAATAACTGTGGTTGATAACCGCAAGGGCATGTAATAGCAAAATTATAAACCCTGTGTGATGCCTTTAGAAATAAGGAGGTGACCTGGGTGTCCATTGTAAGCATGAGGCAACCAGCACCTTCGTTTTAGTGATACCGCTGGGAAAGAAGAAAATGATTACATCTATCCAATAATTCACCATAATTTTAACTAGGAAAGTATATGGATTTTGCGTTTATTTTCTCTCAGTATAATGTACAATTTGACCCTCTTCATAAACTTATCATGGAAAAAACCAAAAGTATGGGTTATATACATTTTGAACGATTTTTACCTGTCGTTCAATTGTTCAAACTCGTAAAACACTTTGGAAAGGACTCTCCTTCGTGCCATCTATCAGTACATTAAAGTTTTAAATAAATCTCCTAAATTTTCGAAATTTTTGTATCGTTACCAAGTTTTGCCTTCAACACTATAATGAAATATCTTGAATAAGTTTTCATAGCTGAAAACTTTCTATTCTATTATATGAATATATTTATTGCATTTATTACAATTATCGATGATTCCCCACTATTCATATAATGCAACAAGAGATTTTATTCAACTTCTTGGGAAATATCATAATTGAAAAATATCATACATAAAGATAATGATGAAATTTACATTGAGAAAAAGGGTAGACAGGGAGACCTCATCTCTCCTAAATTATGCACAGCATACCTAAAAAAAGATTTAAACAATTTAGATTAGGTAAATGAAGGTATTATCACAAACGGGAAGTTACTTAACAATTTAGGATTTACATATGTTATAATTCTCTCTGTTAAATCTTGAGATGAATTGCAACAGATAATAGATGATTTGATTAGGGGAAGCGGGAATGTTGGACTGAAAATAATATTAGTAAAATTGAGATAGTTTTCAAAGATAGTACAGATAGGAAATTAAGAAGGCTTATGAAATATAAGTACTTAAAGGGCAATAAGTGTTTCCCCAGGACTTGACACCGAGGTTAAAACAAAGTTAAGCATACGATGGAGAGCTTTTAGTAAACTAAATGGGATTATGAAAGGTAAAAGTCACTTTCTCTGAAAGAAAAGTATGTCATCCGAATGCCCTACCAGTATTAACATGAAACCTAAAACTCTAACAGTATATTCGTAAATATCTATCTATCTATCTATCTATCTATCTCTCTATCTATCTATATATATATATATATATATATATATATATATATCTAGAGAGAGCAAGAGAGAGAGAGAGAGAGAGAGAGAGAGAGAGAGAGTAATGCTTTAACGTTTAAGGCCTTGTAGTGAAGAGAACTGCCAGGAATCCATATTTTCTCTTCGGTTCCAACTTTCTTCGTTAATACTTGTAGTTTGTTTAGGTGAAATGTTTTCTTATTTACTTTCAGTATATTATAAAGTTCCTTTGTTACTTAAAATATTATATAATATGGTATGTCTGGCAAAATTTTTTAATACAATGTTTTTTTTTATCATAATTTCATTAAAAAAATATTTCCATATGATGTTTATATTAATGCTATTGAATATCATTGAAATATCAATACGTTTCAGGTCAGGTATTTGCAGTATAATTCTGAAGTCAAACTTGTTATCTCAACAAACTCTGGGCATTTTTAAACTATTTTTCCAGTTTACTGGTCTGATCTGTGATGAGGAGAAAGTCAATAAACTTCAGACAAGACTTTGTTCAAATAGTAAAAAGATTTCAAGTGTTGCGAAATTGATAAATTAACATAATGTTGAACCCAATCACTTTGGTAAATTATGCGTTTGTTGCCTCATGTTTTTCAATTATTATTATTAATATTAAATGCTAAGCTACAACCCTAGTTGGAAAAGCAGGATGCTATAAGCCCAGGGGCCCCAACAGGGAAAATAGCCCAGTGAGGAAAGGAAATAAGGAAATAAGGAAAAATAGAACCTTTTAGGAATAGTAACAATATTAAAATAAATATTTCCTATTTAAACTATAAAAACTTTAACAGAACATGAGGAAGAGAACTAGATAGAAAAGTGTGCCCAAGTGTACCCTCATGCAAGAGAACACTAACCCAAGGCAGTGTAAGACCATGGTACAGAGGCTATGGCACTACCCATGAATAGAGAACAATGGTTTGATTTTGGAGTGTCCTTCTCCTAGAAGAGCTGCTTACCATAGCTAAAGAGTCTCTTCTACCCTTACCAAGAGTAAAGTAGCCACTGAACAATTACAGTGCAGTAGTTAACCCCTTGGGTGAAGAAGAATTGTTTAGTAATCACAGTAATGTCAGGTGCATGAGGACAGAGGAGAATCTGTAAAGGATAGGCCAGACTATTCGGTGCCTGTTTAGGAAACGGGAAAGAACCGTAACCAGAGAGAAGGGTCCTATGTAGTACTGTCTGGCCAGTCAAAGGACCCTATAACACTCTAGCGGTAGTATCTCAACGGGCGGCTGGTGCCTAGGCCAACCTACTACCTACAAAGCTTTACTAGTTATTCTCTCTCTCTCTCTCTCTCTCTCTCTCTCTCTCTCTCTTGGTAAAAGAAATATTAATTCATTAACTGCAGATATCATTACTAAAATATTATTATTATTAATATTATTATTATTATTATTATTATTATTATTATTATTATTATTATTACTAATTTTATTATTATTTTAGTACTTTTATTAAATGCGTTTATTGTACAATGTTATGTTTATGAATGAATTTTACTCTTGTACAAGAAAAGGATCACTCTAAACTTATATTGAATAACAATCTTCTATATTATCAAAGAGATTATCTACATCGGATAAATTATATAATGTCTAACACTTTTGAACTTCAATGTTCAGATATTGATAATTTTGTTGCGATTGAATGTTTTTTTTTCTCTCTTTATCTTGTGCAAATCAAAATGAAGCCTTGATTATAAAATATCCCTTTTACGTATCAATTAAATAATAAATATATGAATACAATCAATTACCATAAATTTATGAAATAATGTCTATATTGTTAATTATTTTCTTGAAAATATGGAATTACTCAGAATATTTGTCCTAACCTGTTAATTTTTCTTTATACATTATCTTTTGTGGCTTCTCAGGGTACAATTGCTCTCCTGTGCAATGAATTTCAATCCCAATATTTTGCAAATCTATTTTGATGAAAAAAAAAAGAAATATTACTACTGATCTTACTCATTTTTCTGCAGCAATCTATCTTTAATTCTTAAATATATGACAATCTTTACGGTATTCTTACTTCAATAAAAAGCAAATACACAGAAATGACCGCCATTTAAATAAGTGCTCGGGATTATACTCAAAGTGGAAATAACATAAATATATAACCTTCATATTTCCGATATCCGACCACTCAAATTCAAATGAAATATTCTAAATGTCAATGGATTAAACCGTAGCGGAGAAAGACAGAAAAATATTTTTCATGTGTGAAAATTACTTTCCATAATTGAAGGGAAATCTTATAGATAACATGAACAATTAATTAAATAGGCCAATTAAGATCTGTCGTCCTTTTCACATTAGATAGACTCTGCAATCTCAGAGATTGAATTTCCCGTAACACACTGTATCTACAAGATAGGTTATGCTTCATATATTTCCCCAGATAATTTTTTTTTATAATTTTACGTTATAGACTTAATAATATTAATTTTTTCCTCTACAGTTTTATTCAATTTGATTCTTTTATTATTCACGAATGCGTCAGTTCTTATAACTTCTATATGATACATTAAGATGGAACAAAATAGTCAAACCATCATCCTAGGAAAATTTGATAGACACAGTTAAGATATATATTGAAATTAATTTTATATATTGACGACAATTATACGATCTCCGTTTATTATTATTTTATTATTATTTTTTTTTTTTGGGGGGGGGGGGGCTAAGGGAACTGTCTAATCTCCAGTTTTGAAATAAAAAATTTATATATGGAATGTCTTGCGAGTAGAAAAATTACCAAACATATTCGGAGAAAGGAATTGAAATAGTTTGTGGTGTTCAATAAGAATCCATTTTTTCACCAAAAAATAGTCCTTGTGAAATTTGATTTGACTTCAAATATGTGTTTGAAACAGAATAGATAGAAACGATTGTTTTTTTAAAACATACTTAGCGAAATATGAAATATAAACAGGGTTTCATCATTAATTATCAAATTTTTGTACAAAAGAAAGAGGGGGAAATATTGACTATACTGAGAAGCAAAAGGCGATATAAAATCATAAATCCTTTTACATATACGTAACTACAAATTGCTATATTTGGCGGTGTTATTATGGCCATAATGGTTCTCTGATGAGTCCCATTAAGGAAACAAAGGAAACATATTATCTTCCGTATTTTTAGATGTTGTTCGCAGGAAAAGGAATGGCGATAAATAGAATAACGATAAATTCTCAATATGAGAAGTAGAGATATTAAGATGAAATAAAAGAGGAGCATCTGATGTAATATATACCTTCAATGTCTTTGAAACTGATACATGAATTACTCTACTTGAAAAATACCTAATTTGGTGTGAAATTTATACTTTGGCCTGAAATACGAAGACCAACGCTTTAAAAAATCAATGATACCCCACAATTTGTGATTTGTGTAGATTTATTCACGTAATTTCATTGCAATCTCATTTTTTTTTTAACATACTTAGTTGCTTAATAATCTCGACACCTGAAAAGTGTAATTTCTAATGCAGGGATAAAGATCTTATTCCCTACCATCTTATTGTTGACATCTTTTTTTTAAACACTAGAGAGAGAGAGAGAGAGAGAGAGAGAGAGAGGGAGAGAGAGAGAGAGAGAGAGAGAGAGAGAGGAGGAGAGAGAAGTATATGGATATAAGGCACAAAAAAGTACAAATGAGGTTTATTTTATATATGAAATTTTTTAATGTCGTTCCTTTTCAGTGTTGTGTTCGATGAGATAATATACAAAATATGTTTATTGAATATATTACGACAATGTAAATGTAGTCTAGTCACTCAATAAGTTTCCCTAAAACCACCATTACGATACAATTTATGTCATAAATGACCATTGTTATTTAGAAGATGTAATGGAATAAATTATATTTGTATACACTTTCATTGAAATTATTCCATTATTGAAGCAGTTTATGGTCCATTTACTCAATCATATGTCATTGGTCACATGTACCATTTGTGCCTGACAGTTGCTACTCATCAGGAATTGAAATTAAGCGGAAATGCAAAAAAATCTAAATGATTTGACAAACAATGAATGATTTAAAGAAAATCAATACTAACATTAACAAGTCTATGATTTAAGAAATGCTACTAGGTAATTGTTCTTGTCAATTGAAGTGATTACTAGTGTTTATGACTCCCCGACGAAAATGAAAGAAAATACTCAAAATATCACGAAATAGTTAACAAGATTGTGGCAAATATGATGAATAAGAATAAAATCCATTCATGTCTCAGCAGGTAGAAATATATTGATTTTACTTCATATTTTGTAAATAGATGCTCATTGATAATGAGAAATTAGCACAAATAAAGAAAGCTTTTAGTTTCTCTTACACTTTTCTTCGAGGAAAAATAGCTCTTCTTCCTATGTGTTTACATCAACTTGAGGATATACTTCTTTTAAC
>NC_090747.1:16853109-16855609 GCF_036898095.1 Palaemon carinicauda
ACATTCAGTAAACTTTAATCTATCAAATCTTTTATGAATACTTTAAATTAAAATTCTGATGACACATTAAAAAAGAGTTGACTTTGATAGTCAATCAAGTGATTTACTTTACGTATTTAACAATAGGGTCATAAAGTAATATTTATTTATCACAATTGTTTTATGGGTGAAGTAAACTCATGATTATAACGCTTTAAAGACCTATTTTTTCTATAATGCTTTTATTCAACCACTCATGGAATAGCTCAGCACTTACCAGGAACATTGAAACACCAAATATAACATTATTTGTCGTTTTATACCATGTCTTCCAAGAAAAAAGAAAGAGTTTTGATTGTAATATTTATGGAAAATAAATGAAGAATGTGTTGTAGTAATTCCTTTCTTCTTGAAAGCTTCACATAAATGCTTGCTTTTCAGTAGAACAGATCAGAAACTTATAACAGAATGGCCTGACACAGTATTCTTTTTCTTTTTTCAAAGACAGGGATGAAAAGATATCTACAAACAAACTATATAGCAATTACTCTGGGGGTAGTATGTTGGCCAGTGCACCAGCCCCATTGAGACACTACCGCCAGAGAGTTATTGGGTCCTCTGACTGGCTAGATAATACTGCATTGGATCCTTCTCTCTAGTTACGGCTTTTTTTTTCCTTTTGTGTACACTTACATAGTCTGGCCTATTTACATATTGTCCTTTCTATCTTCATACACCTGACAACACTGAGATTGCCAAACAATCCTTCCTCGCTCAAGGGGATAACTACTGTAATGTAATTTTTCAGTAGCTATTTTCCTTTGGGTAAGGGTAGAAGAGACTCTTTAGCAATGGTAAGCAGCTCTAGGAGAAGGACACGTCCAAATCAAAAAAATTTCTATAGTCTTGGATAGTGTCGAGGCCTCTGTACCATGGTATTCCACTGTATTGCGGTAGAATTATCTTGCTTAATGGTAAACTTGAGCACAACATTTTATTTTATTTCTCTCACTCTTTTTTTTGTTAAAGTTTTTATAGTTTATATAGTAAATATTTATTTACACGTTTTACTGTTCTTAAAATATTTTTTTCCTTGTTTTCTTTCCTCACTGGACTATTTCGCCTTTTTGGGGCCCCTGGGCTTATAGCATCCTGCTTTTCCAACAAGGGTTGTAGCTTAACATTTAATAATAATAATAATAATAATAATAATAATAATAATAATAATAATAATAATAATAATATTCCCATAGCTCTTTGAGTTGTAACTAGCGTATGTTCAAATGTTTTAGTAACGTTACAAGTCTCATATGCATAAGTTAACATTAGTAAGAATATTTCATTAATTATTTTTCGTTATAGGGAAAAGAGAGAGAGAGAGAGAGAGAGAGAGAGAGAGAGAGAGAGAGAGAGAGAGAGAGAGAGAGGAGAGAGAGAGAGAAGCCACCAGGAAACCATAGCACTAAAACATACATTTCATATGCAATTTATTCAATCTATAATAATAATAATAATAATAATAATAATAATAATAATAATAATAATAATAATAATAATATTATTATTATTATTATTATTATTATTATTATTATTATTATTATTATTATTATTATTATTATTATTATATCATGAAAAGCTTTAATGATTAAGAAGGAAAGTTTTAAACCACCTTCTAAACTGAAAATTAACCGTGAGGCTATATCTATCTTGACATGGGTGTTCCCACCGCTCCTTTTCGGAAATGGAATCAAATATTTCTATTGCAACAACCTTGCCAAGGATTTTAGAGCAACATGGCCTGAAGCAAGAATATTATACTATTTTTATCTGTAAGGTTATTAACCAAACTAAAACGGAAGAGGTTGCATACATTAAGGCCTAATTTTATATTAGTATCCTTAGATCCACCGACCTTAACTGCTGGAAATATGTGGTTATATCCTGCGTCAGTAAGTAGTTTCAGACAAAGGTAGATGAAGGTTGGTCACAAGGGATAAATAAAGTTGATAGTAAATAGAGAGAGAGAGAGAGAGAGAGAGAGAGAGAGAGAGAGAGAGAGAGAGAGAGAGAGAGAGAGAGAGAGAGAGAGAGAGAGATAGAGAGAGAGAGAAGGGGACCGGTGATTTTCAGAACCCCTTGAAATAATGAATAAAAGATTTTGTAATTTTCTGTTGGGAATTAAGTCGAGATGATCAGATATCATATCATGCAATATTACAATTAGTGTTTTAGTTATTATCATCATTATTACAGATTTTGGTTATAAAAAAGGACAATGGTTAGGAAAGATTACAATGAAAAATAGCTATTATAATGATAAAAGTATGAAAAATACTTAAAATTTAATTATGCCAAAAAAAAAAGGAAATTAACAATTTAATGCATTTATTTTCCATTAAAAAAAATATATTGTAAAATTTACTTCGGTGGTCAATCTATGCATGGAATTAATTATTTGATTTCAAACTATAACCCCTTTCCGTTATAGCAGTACTTGAGCGTTATAGTTTTAAATTAGATT
>NC_090747.1:16860367-16862867 GCF_036898095.1 Palaemon carinicauda
AAATGGAATCACAATAATGGGTGAATCTCTAGCCTATGCTAGTCTTAATAAAAAAAATGGAATCACAACAATGGGTGAATCTCTATGCTAGTCTTTTGAAAAAATGAAATCACAACAATGGGTGAATCTCTATGCTAGTCTTTAGGAAAAAAAAATGGAATCTCCACGATGTGTGACCCTCCTATGCTAGTCTTAAGAAAAAAATTGGAATCTCCATGTGTGACCCTCCTATGCTAGTTTTAAAGAAAAATTTGGAATCTCCACGATGTGTGACCCTCCTATGCTAGTCTTAAGGAAAAAAAATGGAATCTCCACGATGTGTGACCCTCCTATGCTAGTCTTAAGGAAAAAATTGGAATCTCCATGATGGGTGACCCTCCTATGCTAGTTTTAAGGAAAAAATTGGAATCTCCACGATGTGTGACCCTCCTATGCTAGTCTTAAGGAAAAAAAATGGAATCTCCACGATGTGTGACCCTCCTATACTAGTCTTAAGGAAAAAATTGGAATCTCCATGATGGGTGACCCTCCTATGCTAGTTTTAAGGAAAAAATTGGAATCTCCACGATGTGTGACCCTCCTATGCTAGTCTTAAGGGAAAAATTGGAATCTCCACGATGTGTGACCCTCCTATGCTAGTCTTAAGGAAAAAAAAATGGAATCTCCACGATGTGTGACCCTCCTATACTAGTCTTAAGGAAAAAATTGGAATCTCCATGATGGGTGACCCTCCTATGCTAGTTTTAAGGAAAAAATTGGAATCTCCACGATGTGTGACCCTCCTATGCTAGTCTTAAGGAAAAAATTGGAATCTCCATGATGTGTGACCCTCCTATGCTAGTCTTAAAAGGAAAAAAAATATGGAATCTCCACGATGTGTGACCCTCCTATGCTAGTCTTAAAAGGGAAAAAATATGGAATCTCCACGATGTGTGACCCTCTCTTCTAGTCATAAGAAGAAATGGAATTGTAAAAATGTGTGGGTGCGTTCTTGCAACACCACCACTTGCAACTCTGTGACTTTAAAGCGAAGTTTGTATTTATACTTAAAGTATAACAAATTAAATAAAACAAACTATGTCACGGAGATTGCTTAATGCTTCGTTAAGAACATCAACCCCTTTACATACTTTCTCTTTAGAAAAAAAAATGAATTTAATAAATTACACTCCCAAATATTTTATCTTAATGATCCTATACCCTGACTGAAAAAATTTAAATTAAATGTGACATCATAAGTCCTTTATCTTTAGGTTAACCATATTGCACAGTCTAACGAAAATTATCCCCTTCAAAAAAATGTACATAAAGATAATATCCCACGAGAAAGTAATAAAAAGAAATTACATACCCTTACTTGTCAAACGGGAAAATTGAAAAAATGAATGCCACGTGTGCTTATGGTTACCAACACAGGAAATTAACACGTGTTTTAGTCTACCACGGTTTCTTCCTAAAATTTCGTAAATTTCAATTCACTTAGTTTTAACACGAAATTAAACAGTCACTCACTGCACAATATATATGAATGAAAAATTTATCCCTATCAATAATGTACATGAAAATAATATCCCACGAGAGTAATAAAATGAAATTAAGAACCCTTACTATGGAAAGGAAAAGAAAATTGAAATAAGGAACACCACGTGGTCTTACCGTTACTCTACAGAATGATGCCTCACTGCCGTAAAACGTTTACGTGAATCGTAAGCCAAAGGTTCCGATATGAGACTAGTCTGTATCCTAGCACTAAAGATAAATGATAATATATTCCGTGCACAAAATTAAACGATTGATGTGCGTGGATACAACGAAATTAGACTAAAATCTCGGGTCTGCATAGAATTGGTGAACAATTAACAAAGATAATAATAACAGACAATATACCTTGGCTTCGTTCGGAAACACGGCGATGGGCTGAGTTACATCAGGTTGGCCATGTTTTGAAATGAACACGTGCTCAGCCTGCCACGCTTTTTTCTAATATTTCGTAAGTTTCACTTCACTTATTTTCTTTTTTAAACACAAAATAACACAATAAGACATTCACCTAATGCACAATGTTTTAATAAATGGAAAATTTTAACCACTGTGATAATAAACACTCAGAAAAAAGAACGCAAATTCTTCTGACGCGGTTGGCTATCCTGCTAAACAATAGGACTAAAATCTACCACGCGGTTTTCAAAACAAAAGGGTTCGCGAACTTCGCGGTGCGAACACACGCACTAATAAACACAAAACTTTAACAATGAGAATAGAATGCTTTTGCTGTTTTCTTCCACGGTTCCAACTCCAGTGATTATATAATTTACTTGAAATTAAATTGAGGTTCGTCAAGTCGCTAAAGACAGAAAAAGGGGGGAATTTGACTTTGATAAAATTAATTTTAAATTACTGTCTTAGCGAATCCTGGCAAGGTCGCCAATATGTTACGGGCCACTAGTTCGAGTCCGGCCTTGCTTAAGGGACTCAAGGGCCATAACAAACAAATAATAAT
>NC_090747.1:16870367-16875367 GCF_036898095.1 Palaemon carinicauda
TCGCGGAAGTAAATATCGTTGCAATTATTTTACCAATTAACAAAAGTTTACCTAACAAACTAGTCTGGATCAATTACCAATAAAATAGCGTTAAAGTTTAATTAGATTCCTATTGACTTCATCAGAGTTGGTCTTGGTGAACTTTTTCAAAGGAACTATTCATGTTCATTATGGCACAAGTGTATTGATGGAACATTTAACGTATTAAGTAAGAGACCGATGGTTCATGCACACAATTTTCCAAGTTTTGAGAGAATCTTAAATTGTATTAGTGATGATTCTTACCCAATGTTACATCAACAGTTATTTGTGTTACTTTAGGGAAATTAAATTTCAAAAACATTCAGTAAAATCCAATATATATATATATATATATATATATGTGTGTGTGTGTGTGTGTGTGTGTGTGAGTGTGTGTGTGCACGTGCGCGTGTGTATGTGTGTCTGTGTTACTAAATATGGTTTTGCAAGTAGAGATGTATATTGTCATGTTTTTTTTTTTTTCAAATTGGCTCTCTCTTACTTCTAACTGTTTACTTTAATATTTGTACAATGATCTTGTGAAGTAAAAACAAATACATACGAAACAATGATGTAGGCTCATACCTAAATATATATCATGAATGTTTTTTACAAGGATAAAAACACCAGTGAGGTCCTGTCAACAGCATAGATCTTCAAAAAGATAATAGAATGAGGTGAACCACTTATGTTTATGAGATGTTCTGTCTGCCCAATAAGCAATAAATCCATTTTTCATCCGGCCTTTCACATTATTCTCTAAAAAAGCTTATTCATTTATAAGTTAATTTCGGCCTCTGCCATTTTACTACGAATGATAATGATTCTCCTTTGATTTTCTATGGAAGGTTTTTGTGTAACGTAAGTTACGCTTTTCTGAAGTATCACAAGAATCTTTTCATTTTACTTCAACATCAGATAATACTGCTTTATATATATATATATATATATATGTATATATATATATAATATATGTATATATATATATATATATATGTATATATATATATATATATATATGTATATATATATATATATAGTATATATATATATATATATATACATATATATATATATATATATGTATATATGTGTGTATATATATATATATATATATATGTATATATACACTTCAATGAAACTAGCTTGAAGCAGCATTGATAAATATTTTTTTTATATACTTTTATCTTAGAAATAAATAACTGAATATCTAAATTCACTTTTCGTTTAGAAACTATTACCAATTCTCTCAGTGGCTTCAGTTGAGTAATTCCAAGCTTTCAACTATGCAATGCAGATTTATTATCTAGAATTATATCAAACACTCATACCTGCTTATCTCTCTCTCGAGTTGTATCTGTGTACCAGTGAGTGAATACACTTGTGCGTCCCTAAAAAATATGCTGATTTAACGCGGATAACAAAAGGCTATCGAGTGCAATATAGCTACAAGTTTTCGTGAATAGTCGGTGATTAGTTTGAAGGCACAAAAATGGGATAAAACGTCGGCATAGGATAGTTATATTGTGAATTAATAATACGGGCAAATCTTGGAGAGACATTGCTGCAGTCAGCAAGAGTGAATTCCAGGAGTTGGCGAAACAAGAGCTCGACTGTCTGATAGCAGAGGTCCCTAGGAACTACAACCAGTGTGACGGAAAAATATTCGCAGACATATTGAAACAATATGATCTAATAAACCGGAGCAAATCTGCGGAAAACATCAGCAAAATAATAGAAGAAATTCCAAAGAAGATCCAAATGATAAAGAGACTTATAAAGAAAGTTTACATCAATCAACATATTCCATCAAAGAACAATAAGAAGTCCAATATGGTGAATATGCTGATTGATGCAATGGGAAAAAGAATGCCAAAATGGTGTAATACATGTAAGATATGGTATTCCATTAATAACCCTCAACAACTGATTAGAAAATGTGATGCCTGCCATGTTCCAACTCACCCTATATGTGCTGAAATACAGCCAAAAATAAAAAATAGAGACACAAAGGTATTCTGCTCAACATGCTTAATCTGGATAGAAAATATAATTAAGTCGAGACTAAATCTGCAAATAGTTTAAGATAAAGAAGAGGAAGGAGAAGAAGAAGAAGAAGAAGAATAAGAAGAAGAAGAAGAAGAAGAAGAAGAAGAAGAAGAAGAAGAAGAAGAAAAAAATAAACAAGATATGTGTAAGGATGCAGAGGAAATCATTGATATAACTTATGATGCCATCCAACAACATACTTATGAAGAAATAAATTATCAGATGGAAACAAATAATAGACCCAAGAGACTCTACCCGGACCTACATACTTTTAGGGAAGAGCAAGAACAAGAAGAAAAAAAAAAAAAGAAAGATATAGTCTACAATTTGCTGAAAAGAGGGAATTGCAGATTTGGCGAAAGATGCTACTACAAGCTTCCAAAGATTTGCCATAATTATGAAATATATGGTAAATGTGCATATTTAGACGGATATGGAGAAGAATGCAGAGATCTCCATCCAAAAATATGCAAAAACCTAAAAGAAGGAAAAGGATGCAGTTTCAACAAAAAATGTCGATATATGCATCCTGCAACCATGAATGAAAGTAAGAAAACTCAGCAAACTGAAAAAAAAATGATAGCAAAAATGAAACAAAAAAGAAACAAAAAAGCAGGACGCGTATATACCGCGGTATGCACCAAAGGCCCCAAGATATGAGGCCTTTCAACCCAAATATGAACATTTAGAGCCCAACTACACAGAATGCATCTATAATGCCAGGGGCTGGTGCAGATATGGGGATAATTGCAGGTTTACACACAAAAATAAATATGAAGGCGAAAGAGCAAATATAATAGAAAAGTTGGATTTTTTGATTGCAGAATTCCGGGAAATGAAGAAAAGAACATCATATCAGAACAGGAAGGAAGCATGGGAGAATCCATATTATTACCAATATTAAATAATGGGGATGAAACACAAACCATAATAGTGATGAATGCACAGGGTTTAGTCACGAGTAACTCTAAAAGGAAAATTGAGTTCTTAGAAGAACTAACCCAAATTGAAAAAATAGATATATTAAATATAAGGGAAATATGGTATTCCCAAGAGACTGGCAGTGATGACCAGATAAAGGGTTTCCAAACTTATAGATCAGACAGAACAAATAGGAATCAAGGGGGAACCACAATATATGGAAGAGACATAAATCAAAGAAAAGTCTGTGAAAAATACAGCAACACAAAATTTGAATTGATTGCGGTAGAATTTGAATTTGAAAAAATAGTTAATATTGTAGTTTACAGACCCCCAAATACTAAGGAGTTTGACATAATAATTGAAAAAATAGATGATATATATAGAAACCATAAAGACTGGAATATACTCCTATCCGGAGATTTTAACTTGCCTTTCGTGGATTGGAAAGAACGAATAGAAGAAAGTGGTTGTATGTATACATATAAAAAAGAGGGTAATACTAGCGCAGAAGATAAGAGGCAATTTGAAAAGCTTCAAGATATACTATAAGAACATAATATGCAACAAATAAACCACATTCCAACAAGAAAAGAAAACATCCTAGATCTAGTATTTATGAATGATGTGAGTTATGTTAAAGAAATAATAGTGTATAACACGGGAATTTCAGACCACAATGTCATAGAATTAATAGTCCATTCCGAAGCAAGTGATCGCAGAATTAATCAAAGCACAAAACGTTGTGAAGGATATGGAAAATATAATTTTTATAGTAAGAATATAAAATGGTCAGAAATAAATGAAGAACTGAATAAAGAATGGAAAAATGTATTTGTAAGTGATAATATACAGGTAAATACGGACATACTGTACAAAATACTGGAGAAAATTGTTGAAAAATATGTACTGAAAAAAAAACAATAAACAAAAGATAAGCATACTAAGAGACAGAAGGATCTTATTTCAGAAAATTAGAAAGTGGAAGAAAAATCTTGCAAAAGAAAAAAATGTGTGGAAAATGATGGAAATAAAATGAAATATAGAAAAGGCAGAACGAAAGATTATACAGTCAAAGGAAAAGGAAAAAGGGACTTAGAAGAAAGGACACTTCAAAATACAAAGAAATAAAACCCAAAGGACTTTACTCCTATGCAAAAAAGATGAATAAATGGAGATTAGAAATAGGCCCTCTAAGAATTGAAGGACAGCTAACAAATGAAAAAAAAGGAAATATGCAACATATTAGCAGAAAAATATAAAAGAAAATTGTGGATCATTTGGTTAAAAGTAATTTGTTTAATATAGGTCAACACGGTTTTGTGCCTGGAAAAAGTACACAAACCCAACTGATAGCCCACTATGAAAACATATAAAAAAATATGATAAATGAAAAAGACACAAATGTGATCAATCTAGATTTTGCAAAAGCCTTTGACAAGGTAGACCATAATATATTAGAGAAAAAAATGAGAAAGCATAATATTGTGGGAAAGATAGGAAAATGGGTAAAAGAATTCCTGCATAACAGAAAACAGATAGTGGCTGCAAATGACGAGAAATCAGATGAAGTTCAGGTAATATTTGGCGTGCCACAAGGTATGGTATTAGCTGCACTGCTGTTTGTTATTATGATCTCAGACATAGACTGTAATGTTGAAAACTCTGTAGTGAGAAGTTTCGCCGATGATACAAGAATAAGTAGAGAAATTACTCGTGATGAAGATAGGAATTCAATACAAAGAGATCTAAACAAAATATATGAATGGGCGGAGATAAATAGGATGGTATTTAACTCCAATAAATTCAAATCAATGAATTATGGAAACAGAGAAGGAATGGTATATGCATACAAGGGACCTAATAACGAGACAATCACAAACAAGGAAGCAATTAAAGACCTTGGTGTAATGTTAAATAGGAATATGTTATGCAACGACCAAATAGCAACATTGTTGGCTAAATGTAAAACAAAAATGGGAATGTTATTCAGACACTTTAAAACAAGA
>NC_090747.1:16880367-16882867 GCF_036898095.1 Palaemon carinicauda
ATGCTTGTTTATATAAATTGTATAATTTCATTGTGACCAATATTGTACAGCAATCTTGATATATATACTCTGTGTTTACCTATTTTTTATTTATGACCAATTTACGTTCAATTACCAATTTTGGCTGTGGGTTGTTTGATTGTTTGACAATTCTAGTTAGCTGACTAGGTTTTTTTTATCATTTTTCTTATTGTTCAACTTTTTTTTTTATCCAATGTTACTTACTGATGTCCTTCAGCTATGTCTCACTTTTTATTTTATCCTGAAGAAGTGTATTAAAAATGCACGAAAGCACTTGGTACTAAAGCATTTTATTATTTCCTACTGACTTTAGCGTATACCAAGTCACGTGATCCTTTTGGCAGTAAAGTATATATATATATATATATATATATGTGTGTGTGTGTGTGTGTGTGTGTGTGTTTGTTTGTGCGCGTGTGTGTGTGTGTGTGTGTGTTAATTTAACTTTTATGAATCATCATTAATTGAGAAATATCTTATATACTGTTATCAGAGTTTCATATATTCATTCATTATAATAAGCGCTAGAGTATTCATTACAATGGAATAGACTTAGAAAACAAGATGGAAGACTACCTATCCTCACTTAATAGGCTTTATCGTCTTCCTTATGAACCATATTGCTATACAGGTATTAATCACATAATTTCATGAAGTGATTATAAGACTTTGATAAAGCACACCACATGGCGACTTATAAAGCTGGTAACGATGATATATAAAGCATATAGATATAGTAAGACTGTTTATAAAAAGCCTTTTCCATTAATGAGTGAGTGTGGTCAGATCCAGTGGCGTGGCAGCTGTCTTTGAGAAAATCGTCCGCATCAGTTAAACGGCATATAAGTGTCAGTCTTATCGCTTGTACTATAGAGACGAGTTTTAGTTCTCAATTGTATCATTACTATATGATAATGATAATTTTTACTTTAACTATAGCATATGAATATTATATTTATTCATTCGTTATCTAGGTTCATGCTGTAAAATGTTTGTATTATCTGTCGTGAAATACCGCGGAGTTTTCTACGAACCTGTTGTTTTGTAGCAGGGAAGTTTTAGATGATTCGTTCTGAACCAATCTCTATCTCGAGATTGGTCATATCAATAACTTGAAGTATGTAATTCTTATATATATATATATATATATATATATATATGTAGATTCACCTGTATGTTTATGTCATTCCCCGAAATACAATAGTTAAAAGGAGTAGAAATGTTTACACATGTAGTTAACCAGTACATTATTTACTCAAAGAGTACGGGGATTGATTGATTCATTTTAAGTTTCTGGCATCATAATACAGCACAGTCATAGAGAGAGAGAGAGAGAGAGAGAGAGAGAGAGAGTTTGGAAAAAAAATCCAAAGATATTATCATCTTATATACAGGAGTAAATAATATATTCCAATTCCTACAGGGCAACCATTCTTTCGACAAAATGACAAAACACCTATAAAAAGCCGGGGTTGTATGCAAATTCACATGTCGTACTTAAGGTACTGTATAATAGGAGAGGTGACGGAAGATATGAAGAGGGGGTGGGTTTTTATATAAGCAAATAACTGTATACACAGTTAGATGAATTTTAGGGGAACTCAATTATGCTTGAAAGACTAAGATTAAAGGCGAGGTGATTGAAGGTCACATTACTCTCTGTTCAAGCCCTACAGAAGTGAGTGGCGATGATATGACAGATTAATGTTATGACCTGTTTGAAAATATGGTTAACAGTGTACCATGATTTAATATCCTGGGAGGTCTAAACGCTCAAGTCGGAAGAAAAATGAGTGCATTTAGTTTTTCAATTGGAGGACACAGCCAGTATGTGAATAATAATGACACTGGCTTACGATTGACACCACTGGTAGCAAGATCTGGAATAGTGACAGGTAGAACACTGTTTCCCCATAAAGATATAAACAAAACAACAATGGTCTCATATGGTAAGTGGACCCATAACAAAGCTGACCATATCCTAATTCGAAGAAAATTTAGATCATCCTTAATGGATATGATTGTGGATATATTGTGCAGATCAGTACCTGAGGATGGCCAAGATCACAATAAAACTTTGTCGAATGGAAAAAAAAACATGCTTTCGTAAAGTCAGTTTTGAAATTGGTAAATTAGCAAAAATGGAAACTAGAGTTTAGTATCAATTTAAAAAAATAAATAAATAAACTTATTGTAAAACGAGAAACCAGACTGACAGCAAGTAAATGAAGTAGTCTTAAATGCAGCAGTGCAAAGAAGAAAAAGAGAAAGGTCACAGGGGATGAGGATATGGAGAGGAACTCAGAATTGCTAAGAATGAGGCTTGAAAAATGAGAGAATGAAGATAAGGGAAGCTTTGAATAGTGACCTGAGAGATATTGAAAATAACAAGAGAGGAAAAATGAGAGAACGGTTTACGGGAATAAGGTGCACCAGAAAAGGATTTCAGCTTAGACTGAGTATGATCTCTGAAGAGGAA
>NC_090747.1:16885367-16895367 GCF_036898095.1 Palaemon carinicauda
TTCGGCCACATCTACAAGCATGCTTCCTCTTTCATTCGTTGTGCCTACTTTAAACTTATCTATACTGCTGATTCTCCTATCTCCTGTGGATCTATTTTAGCAATGAAATCACCCAAACTTGAATATTTTTTTTTTTTTTTTTTTAGATAGCACAGATCTTCATATCATCATCATCTCCTCCTACACCTATTGACGCAAACGGAATCTGCTAGATTTTACCAGTCGTCTCAATCTTGACCTTTTAGATAAATACGCCTCCATTCACCATCTACTTTACACTTCATAGTCCTCAGGGCTTCTAACTCTTCTAGTGCCTTGCTGAGCCCATTTGAAAGTTAGGTGAACAAATCTCTCTTGGGGAGTGCGAAGGGCATGCCCAAACCATCTCCATCTACCCGGCACCATGATCTCATCCACATTTGGCACTTTAGTAATCTCTCTTATAGTTTCATTTCTAATCCTGTTCTGCCATTCAACTCCCAATATTCTTTTGAGGGCTTTATTCTCAAACCCGCAAATTCTCTTGGATATATTTTCATCCTCATAGGGTAACACCGACTTCACTAAACTTATATAGAGCCTGATTCTTAAACTCCAATTCTAAAGATCCCATATAAGCGATCATAGCTCCTAAATATTAAACGATTCTACTTTAATATGCATTTCTCTTTCCAATTCTGCTCTCATATCTATCTGTCTTCTATTTCTCATGACCGCAACCTCCTCTGATGTTCCACGCATTGTGGTGTGCAAGCATTGCAAGTCCTGTTACGTTTTGCTGACAAGGACAGCGTAATCAGTATAGTTTAAGTCCTCTAATTTCCTGTTACCAATCCAATCTAATTCCTCTCAGTCATCCTCAACTGCTCTACGCATTACAAAATTCATGGGGAGACTTAACAACATAGGTGACAAAACAGTCTCTTGGAGTACTCAACTGTTCACTGGAAATTCATTTGAAAGGACTCCACTAACATTAACTTTTCATTTGCTATGCTCATGAACAGACTTAATAAAATTTACATATTTAAGAAGAACTCCATAATAACGCAGTACTCTCCACAGAATGGGCATGTGTACAGTATCAAAGGCTTTTTCATAGTCAAACAAATGTCATCAAAAGCAGATTTATATTTTTTGCACTTGCTGTACAGTATGTATTAATATGAAAATTTGGTCAGCACAACTTCTACCATTTTTAAATCCTGCTTGTTCGTCTCAGCTTTTCATCGCTGTTTTTCACTAGTCTCTTTAGAATGAGGATACTGTATATTTTCATGACTGACTTAAGTGTGATGCCTCTGTAATTACTGCAATCAGCCAGACTTTTTTTTTTTCCATTTAAATCAACACTCCTAGCTCACATTCATCAGGTTTTGCCTCTTCATGCCACATTCTACAAAATAATCTTATAAGTATTCCAGGAATCTCTTCATTTTCATCGAAAATCCTCTAAGCAGTTATTCCATCGTAGCCAGTGACTTCTATCTCTTCACCTTCAAACATACTGAATTCAATCATGGTGACGTTAAGGTCTTCCTCAGCTTCAGGTATATTAATTAAATTCTTCCCTTCATATCTCCTGTTCATGACCTTATAAAAGTGATCCATTTATCGTTGCTTTTCTTCATCTTGTGTTGTTATAACAGATAATTCTCTCATTTTGATGGGTATATAGTTCTGTTTTTTTTTTTTTTTTTTTTTTTTTTTTTTTTTTTTTTTTTTTTTTATTTAATTTTATGAACAATTCGTAAACCATAGCCACTCCCTGAATTCATATCATTGTCAGCCTCATCTACTTTCCTCTGTAAATATTCTGATTTGTCATCCGTAGCTTTTCTTTTGACCTCACTATTAATACTGGAATACATATTGTGATCTAACTTGTAATTTTCATTACTTCCTCGGAACCTTTTAACACTAAATTTATGATTTTTTCTTCTTTTTAGTATACCAAGTATCATTTTATTTCCATGGTTTTCTCCTTGTAACTGAATGTCCCAAAACCATAATTTTTCATTAATTGCGTGTTCTAAATATCTTGATGTCTTTAAGACTTTAAATCGATTCCTACATTCAATTTTAAAAGTTTCTGTGCACTCATCTTCGAGGAGCTTAGTTGTATCAAACCTAGATATTCTATTTACATTTATGTTGGGTACTTTCAGTTTTAATTTTATAGTGGCAATGGTTATCCCTACCAAAAATTGCACCACTATAGTTATAGTTTTGTCATCACTCACATAGAAAATGCGCTTTACCGTGACACTGCCAGTAATGTTGATCAATCATCTATACTTAAGGCATTCATATACTACTTGTAACACTTTATTTCTGATGGAAGATCTCACTTCGTACGTGATTACTCAAAAAAAGTCTAAGAGCTTCGTCTGGACTACATTCCCATTCTCATACGGTACCCATGCCTCAACTAAGACTTTTCAATTTGAAAACGAGTTTGCTGAGGACTCAATAAAAAGGGGGGAGTGAAATATATGTAGATTTTGTTTGGAAAATTTGAATAAAAACTCGTTAAACGGAAGAAAATGTCATTTCAAAATAGCTTACTTGCTTAAAATTAATCTAGTATTTATATTTCTAAACGCGCTATAATATGTATATTTCACATGGTTATCACATTTCATCGTCATCTTCTCCTACACCAATTGATGCAAAGTGCCTCGATCAGAATTCATCAGTCGTCTCTATCTTGAACTTTTAATTCAATACTTCTCCACTCATTATCACCCACATCCCCACTTCATAGTCCTCAGCTATGTAGGCTCGGGTCTTCCAACTATTCTAGTGCCTTGTAGAGCCCAGCTAAACATTTGTTAAACTAATCTTTTTTGGGGAGTGCGAAGAGCATGCCCAAACAATCTCCATCTACTCCTCACCATGATCTCATCCACATATGGCACTCGAGTAATCTGTCTTATGGTTTAATTTCTAATCCTCCCCTGCCATTTAACTCCCGATATCCTTCTGAGGGCTTTGTTCTTAAATCTACTAAATCTATTGGAGATTGTTTCATTGTCATACCATGACTCATGCACATAGAGTTATTTTGCGCAAGTTAGCAAGAAGAGGAGATTTTAGCACTTGTTGGAGAATTGGTAATGTTACTTCTCTATGTAAATGTGTTTGTGGTAGCTCAAGTCCCACTGATTACCGTCCAATTTCCATAACTCCCATATTATCTAAAGTTTTTTTAACGTCTTCTGGCAAAACGTCTTAATAGGTTTGCTGAAGGTAATCATCTACTCCCTAGTTTGCAATTTGGTTTTCGTAAAGGCCTTGGAGCATGTGATGCCCTTCTTACAATCTCCAATGCTGTACAGAAATCCCTTGATTGTGGTCGGGAAGTTCATATGATTGGCCTTGATTTTAGTGCTGCCTTTGACCGTGTTAATCATGAGGCCCTTGTTTTCAAACTGAAACAATTGGGAGTGGGTGGGTCGTTTCTTAGCATTATTATTGATTTTTTAAGTAATAGATCTCAAAGAGTTGTTGTTGATGGGCACCTTAGTGATTATATGAATGTGATATCCGGTGTTCCACAGGGTAGTGTTCTTGGCCCATTACTTTTCATACTATATACACATGACATGTGGTTTGGCCTAGAAAACAAGCTTGTTGCATATGCAGATGATGCTACTCTCTTTGCATCAATTCCATCCCCTGAATGTAGATCTAGGGTTGGTGAATCCCTTAATAGAGATTTAGCTAGAATTAGTGCATGGTGCAAATTATGGGGTATGAAGTTGAATCCTAACAAAACTCAAAGTATGATTGTAAGTAGGTCAAGGACGGTGGCTCCTCAACATCCGGATCTCAGTATTGATAATGTTTCTTTAAATATGTATGACTTTCAAAATTTTAGGTGTGATTCTCGACAGTAAATTTACTTTTGAGAAACATATAAGGTCTGTGTCTTCTTCAATTGCACAAAAAATAGGCTTATTGAGAAAGTCTTTCAAGATTTTCGGTGATCAATCTATTCTGAAGAAGTGTTTTAATTCTTTCATTCTACCTTGTTTTGAGTATTGTTCTCCTGTCTGATCCTCAGCTGCTGATTCTCATCTTAATTTGTTGGACAGAAACTTACGGTCTATTAAATTTCTTATTCCTGATGTAGATATTAATCTCTGGCACCGTCGTTCAATTAGTTCATTATGCATGTTGCATAAGATTTTTCATAACTCTGACCATCCTTTACATTCAGATCTCCCTGGACAATTCTATCCTGTTCGTAATACTAGGCAGGCAGTTAATTCTAATAGCCAGGCCTTCTCCATCACGAGGCTCAATACTAAGCAGTACTCTAGAAGTTTTATTCCAGCTGTTACCAAGTTGTGGAATGATCTTCCTAATCGAGTTTCTGAATCAGTAGAACTTCAAAAGTTCATAGTTGGAGGAAATGCTTTTTTGTTGACCATGCGGACATGAGTCTTTTTATAGTTTATTTATGACATATTTGTTTTTGATGTTGTTAATAGTTTATATATGACATGTCTGTTTTGACGTTGTTACTTATTTTAGAATGATTTATTGTTAATTTGTTCTCTTCATTTATTTATTTCCTTATTTCCTTTCCTCACTGGGCTATTTTTCCCTGTTGGAGTCTCTGGGCTTATAGCATCTTGCTTTTCAAACTAGGATTGTAGCTTGGATAGTAATAATAATAATAATTATAATAAACTGATATACAGCTTGATTTTTATATGTAATTTAAGGCGATTTAATTTCGAAATCTTATTTACCGTAGCCATTGCCTAATTTGCTTTTTTAAATCTTTGATTGAGCTCTAATTCTAAAGACCTTGTATTTAAGCTCTCACGCACACACACACACACACACATACACGCACACACACACACACACATATATATATATATATATATATATCTATATATATATATATACATACATATATATATGTATATATATATATATATATATATACATATATATATGTATGTATATATATATATATATATATACACATATATATATATATATATGTATATATATATATATATATATACTGTATATATATACAGTATATATATATGTATATATATATATGTATATATATATATATATATATATAAATTATATATGTCTTACTTATAAATGTAATCGAACATTTCAACACCTTTTTTTTTGAAAAAAAAGGCCTATAAAAGAAACATGAAATATAAATAAATCACTATATTTCGGTCAATAAACATTGACCCTCTTCAGGATGTAAAGTAAAAATGAGGAATACAGTGGAGAGTGACGGTTTATATAGGGAAGCAAATGGGTGTTTCTAAATGTTCTACAGTTGTTTTAAGTGTTGGAAGGATTAGCCAAATTTAATTACATCCAGGTGGGTCTTTGTATTGTTGAGCCGCTCGGAGGATGTCTTGACTTTTGATGAGATTTTTGAAAGGTGAAGACAAAGTATTGGTTAAAAAAGTGTCATGATAAAAGAATCTTTACGTTAAATTAGATTAACACAATTGTTAAATATGGAAGGCCAGGAAAATGACTAGAATCATTTAATGTTTAATTTTGTCCTTCATTGCTTTGGTAGGCGTAGCCATTCATTGTATATACAATCATACTTACAGTACATACTGTATAATTATAACATAGATAGTACCATGTCTTTTTTTATTCATGATTATTTGTCGAGCTAAGTAGAGTCATAGAACCTGAATAATGCAAATTTAAAATCTTAAGTGCACTAAAAATGCTTTTAAGCAAATAACTAAGGGCATTTTGCTAAAGACAAGCATGTATGTTTAACACGTATATCCGTAGTTTACTCAATATGTCTTTGATAATGAAACCCGTAAATATCACCGGTTAATTATTGCGCTAATGAATCACTCTGTGGCCCATATCTTTGATTAACGGTCCCACAATATACGTATATAATCGTAACCACTACAACTATAACTCATTAACTAACTCCTATCAGACTTCCTAAGTAAAATATTTGCAGTAAATTATCTTCTTCCCTAAATTCAAGAGAGGTACATTAGATAGACGAATGTCATAATGTGTGTTTCCCTGAATAAACTTCAACCTCCAATCCCTGGTAAGAATGACGCAATATCATGATAAACACTCAACCAATCAATTATATACCTAATGGGTGTGATGGCTATAACTCTTTATTTTTCTTGTGATAAAGGAAAATACTTAAAGGTATTGTTCAATGTTATTAAGTCTTTGTTTGTGTTTTAGTTAACCATACGAGGTCAGCTGCCTAACTCTAACGAAATGTATAAAATATAAAATATTAAGGAAACAAAGAAATAAAGGAGGTTTTGTTAAATTTGGATACTTTTTCACAAATGGGCTTTGCCTAATTTTCCTTTGCAGAATTGATATCTTTACTCCATGTTATCCGTATTATTGACGTATCTAATATCTCTTTCTAATATAATTTGATTCAATCAGCCCTTTTTAAATTCCTTGCCCCAATCTTTATCGTAGAGTAATGGAACTTGCATGGATTAACTTCTATGTAAAAAAGCTAGAAGTGATTAAATTTGGAATGTCAAGGTCAAAGTTTCACATCATTGTAAAAAAAAAAAAATCTAATTCACTTAATCAACCATAAGTTTGGACACTGTTGTTACAGAGACTTGAATCTTGCTTCACAGTTTAGTGTATGAAATTCCACGCCATTAAAAACAAGTTAAGATTGAATGTGGATATAGAGTCCTAGGTCAAGGGCAAAAAAGTTCAAATTCCAGTCATCAACCAAAAGACCATAATTTTAATCATAGAGTAATGAAAATTACAGTGATAATAAAGTATTATATAATGAGCTGGAAATTACTAGATTTTGGAATGTCAAATATCAAGGTCCCAGAGGCGTAAAACATTTATATCACGTTATGAGCCATAAGTTTGGACATTTCTGTCACAGTGAGTTCAAACTTGGTACGTATTAGAGTGTATGGGAATCCACATCACTTAATACATGTTAAGGTCAATCTGAAGTTCAAGGTGAAGGTCAAGCAGAAGGTGCTAATCTGGTCATCATTCATAAAAGAGTCTTCTACTCCAAGAAAGTTCTTTATAATGAGATCATTATTTTTCCCTTTCACTGAATGAAAATAATATTTTCTATAAAAATTATCGGAGGTAAAAAATGTTTTTTTTTTGAAAGATTTACATTTATGTGGAGTAAAATTTGAAGTAATATTTCCCTTATATGCTTCATGTAATAGAGATTTTTTTTTTATGGCTAGGAAATACTGTAAAATATCTCAAAGTTCTACATACTTAAATTAATATTTTATACTAAGAGTTACTTTTTATTTAGTTACATATGTTCATACTTATTTGTATAAAAACAATTTCTTTGTACATGTCTTTATCTATACTTTTGACATTATATAAACGTCTCCTTATTCATTTCCTTATTATCCCAACTCTTTTGATTTAACTGGAATTACCTGTTCTCTTTTATATGCATAGTTCTTGATACAGCACATTTACATCCAGCTTATCATTTAGGTACTGTATCATGGAAAATGCTAAATGATATCTTGCATTTACATGTCTAATTTTAGACAGAATTCCATCGATGCAGAGTTAAAACATATTACCAGGGATGGCTTATGCTGAGTACCACGCGTTTGTAAGACCTGCTCCAGTTATTTCTTATAAAACCTTTATTACAATAACATATTGTGAAATCAATTGCCACCAATAGGAAACGCTAAGTGGCACGTGCCACTTACAGGAGTTATAAAAAAAAGAAATATTTTCATAATAATATATTTTTCTTATAGAGAAGAAAATTAATTGACTGAACTGAGCAGAGAATTTAGAAATACAAACGTAATGTCAGGCAAACGATAATTGTCTTTTCTCCTACAGCAAAAACCAGCAAGAAATTGCCCGTAACTTTGGCTATGAAAAAAAGAAAAAAAAAAAACTCTTCTTTTGCCCCTATTAGTCCCAATGTATAGCAGACATAGCTCTTGAGTGAACATCTACTATTTGTTTTAATTCCTTTCATCTCCTTTCCAATGTCCCACCTTACACATATCCCCACCAAACCCATCAATTTCACCCGCTGACTCCCCACCGTCCTCTTCTCCATCACTGACATTTCATAGTTCTTAATGGTGTCTTGTAACTAGAATGCAATTGAAAATTCACGTGAATATTCCCGAAATAATTTAAATTACTTTACATTAAAAACGAAAACAAAAAATAAACTATCTACCGTTTCTCTCTTTTCATAAAATAATCACACATTCACATAAAAAGGTATATTTACTGTAAGAGTTTTTTTATGATAACCAAAGTAGATGACATATCCATATTCGGAAATTGTGTACCTAAAAAAAAATATATCACCTTTCCCGACATCAACCGATAATTCGTTAAGCTGATATCAATAATTTTATTAGTTATAGATAATTTAAATATTCTAACCTCAATGTTAGAGAAAATATATTATTTTTCGTTTACTTTCATTCCTTACTGCGTCAGCAAAGAGGGTGTCTTTATTTGTGTAGCACTTTTGATTTTTTTCTATCATCATCAAGAGTTTTCTAGATATTTACATATCTGGGTAACTTGAAATGTACAGTAGCAAACGTTTATTATTTCCAATTATAAGCTGTTTCCTCTATATTTTTATTTACCAAAATGATAACTATAGTTTTTATTATTCCTGACACATACTGTTATGGCACAAAGGTACAAGCTCGATACGAGTAATTTTATGTTAAAAAAAAATATTTTTAACATTATAAATTGGAAAACAGTGACCATGGCATTAAAATTCCCATATTCATCCAATGTATCTAATTTATCTATACATCTTTAAAAAAAACTATTGTTAATGCTTGTGACTAATTTTCTTTTCATATCACCATTTCCATGTGGTTTACCTCATGTGGCATTTTTTATCTTTTTTCAACCTTTTCCGTGTATTTTACTCATGTCAGCATTTTCTTTTTGTTACTATTTCCATCTCTTTATTCTTATGTAGAATTTTCTATCCATGTTACTATTTCCATCTGTTTTACCTCATGTAGAATTTTCTTTTAATAATACCATTCCCATCTATTTTACCCCATGTTGTGTTTTCTTTTGATATTACAACTCGCCTCTGCTTATCTTGTTGTAGCATTTTCTTTTAATATAACCAATTCTATCTATTTTACTTATTGTAATATGTTTTATTTGTTACTAATTCCTTCTATGTTCACCATTTCCAACTGTTTTACCTCTTATAGCTCTTTCATTTTGTTACCATATCCATATTGTTTTACCTCGTGATACTTTTTCAGTGGAATCTGAAGGAGTAACACGAAACTTATCTGGACTTTATATATATATATATATATATATACACAAACACAAACACACACACACACACAAACACACACACACACACATATATATATATATATATATACACAAACACAAACACACACACACACACAAACACACACACACACATATATATATATATATATATAAAGGAGCAGTAAGAATATATGATGTAGTTATAAAGAGAAATTATGGGGAAAAAGTTTTGTTGTGTACAAATCCTGGTCTGGTACTGTAGCATTTCAGGCATTTCTTACCCCCCCCCTACACACACAAAAAATATTCTATTTGTATTTTCGTTTTATTGCAATTCCATTTGTTCTTTTCTTCATTTATGTACTAGTTATTATAACTTGATTGAATAATTGTTCTTAATTAAATTTTTAAGAGGGAAACTCATCTTGGGTAATGTATATTATACTGTGGTTTTATTTTACAGATCAGGCTTAATATAAGGGAAACTCTCACAAGACTGAAACAAATATTCAGCAGCAACAAATAAGTATTGCTGTAAAAAACATGTATATGACATTGCAACTTAATTTATATATATATATATATATATGTGTGTGTGTGTGTGTGTGTTTGTTTGTGTGTGTCTATATATATATATATATATATATGTATATATATATATATA
>NC_090747.1:16897867-16911936 GCF_036898095.1 Palaemon carinicauda
GGGTTATCTCTTACGTATCACCGTCTGGGAGGTTGGCAACCCGAGTAGCAAACAAATAGTAATTTTGATAAATATGCGTTACAAAACTGAAAACTAACTCACCCACTCGAATTTTTGGTTGGTATTTTCTTTCATATCACTCTTTCTTGCATCGGACAAGGCGTATTTCTCAATTAAACATCATTTACTTCAGATGACTTAGTAAACTGTTTTACGGCCAACACATTATCTTAATTGACGTAACATATTTGAACATTTTAATGACTTGCATTGCTTTTTCTCTCTCTCTGCCCTTTCTTATGTGGCTATTTCAAAATCTCACCAAAGCACTTCGATCAATTGAAACTCTTCATTGGGCAATTGATCGTCAAAAGGCCAACCTCTTGCAATGAGTTCTGATATTGAGCTAAAGGATCTTCATTTATGATTAAATTGTGATATATATCTTTTTTTTTCTTTTACTTATACCCACAAAAGAACATAAAATTCATATTAATCATGATCTATTGATATTGTCTTTGCAAAGATACAAAAAAAATCTTTGAACACCCATATCTCAAAACTATATTTATTGGCTTTCAAATTCAATCTTCTACCTTAGTTTTAAAGATATGGCTTTAAAGTTTGGTATATAACTTAGAAATACATTATAAAACAAATAAATGAAGCCCTTTTTTCTCGAATAATTTTTTTTTTTCTTAATTATTCCCCCGTGATTTTAGGGCTTATTTTCTTTACACTAATGAAAAAAATCATATCTAGCAAAAAACTACTTTTAGAAACAAAAATCTACATATTATTGGATATATATCAAGGTATATATGGTGCAGTAATATCATATCTTACTAACAATTATCAAGGCAGGATATAAAATTTGAAAAACAATAATTTTCTGGATAAATCACCCTGGCGTCGCAAAACAGAAGGTCAGAAGCAAAAATCCTATGCAGTCTGGAGATGTCCCAAGTCACTTTATTTGGTGGTATGAATGTCAAAGTTCTGTCGTTGAAAAAGAGTATTAGCCGGCCGGCCCCCTTACAATCTACGACGTTTTGATTATCTTCACTCGGCATTGAATGCACGTTTAAACTTTGTTCATGAGCGTCAGACGTGGATTGTGGCTGCGGTCGCTGTTCTCGTCTACATTCTTCATTGACATCACTAAGATCTAATAGTCATTCGTTTTCATCTCTGGCAACATCAGTTTCTGTTGTTAAACCATTTTTATCTAGATATATTTAGCATTTACTTTACCAGCTTGAAATATACCTTCATTCACAGCATATATATATATATATATATATATATATTAATTCCCAAATCCCCTTAGCACTCTCCTTCCATGCTTTGATGCCTGGTAGCTGCAGTTCATTACATAATATGTTCGTCTGGCTGCTGTCTTTCCCGAATCTGTCATATTTTCTCCTTGAAATTTGTCTAGAAAGTTTTGTATTGACATTACTACATCTGATAACGATCGATTGTCTTTGAACAAAAATTTACTTAGACAATGGTTTACTAATCTGCATATATGCTTATGGTTATCTCTTACGTATTACCGTCTGGGAGGTTGGCAACCCGAGTAGCAAACAAATAGTAATTTTGATAAATATGCGTTACAAAACTGAAAACTAACTCACCCACTCGAATTTTTGGTGGTATTTTCTTTCATATCACTCTTTCTTGCATCGGACAAGGCGTATTTCTCAATTAAACATCATTTACTTCAGATGACCTAGTAAACTGTTTTACGGCCAACACATTATCTTAATTGACGTAACATATTTGAACATTTTAATGACTTGCATTGCTTTTTCTCTCTCTCTGCCTTTCTTATGTGGCTATTTCAAAATCTCACCAAAGCACTTCGATCAATTGAAACTCTTCATTGGGCAATTGATCGTCAAAAGGCCAACCTCTTGCAATGAGTTCTGATATTGAGCTAAAGGATCTTCATTTATGATTAAATTGTGATATATATCTTTTTTTTTCTTTTACTTATACCCACAAAAGAACATAAAATTCATATTAATCATGATCTATTAATATTGTCTTTGCAAAGATACAAAAAAAAATCTTTGAACACCCATATCTCAAAACTATATTTATTGACTTTCAAATTCAATCTTCTACCTTAGTTTTAAAGATATGGCTTTAAAGTTTGGTATATAACTTAGAAATACATTATAAAACAAATAAATGAAGCCCTTTTTTCTCGAATAATTTTTTTTTTTTCTTAATTATTCCCCCGTGATTTTAGGGCTTATTTTCTTTACACTAATGAAAAAAATCATATCTAGCAAAAAACTACTTTTAGAAACAAAAATCTACATATTATTGGATATATATCAAGGTATATATGGTGCAGTAATATCATATCTTACTAACAATTATCAAGGCAGGATATAAAATTTGAAAAACAATAATTTTCTGGATAAATCACCCTGGCGTCGCAAAACAGAAGGTCAGAAGCAAAAATCCTATGCAGTCTGGAGATGTCCCAAGTCACCTTATTTGGTGGTATGAATGTCAAAGTTCTGTCGTTGAAAAAGAGTATTAGCCGGCCGGCCCCCTTACAATCTACGACGTTTTGATTATCTTCACTCGGCATTGAATGCACGTTTAAACTTTGTTCATGAGCGTCAGACGTGGATTGTGGCTGCGGTCGCTGTTCTCGTCTACATTCTTCATTGACATCACTAAGATCTAATAGTCATTCGTTTTCATCTCTGGCAACATCAGTTTCTGTTGTTAAACCATTTTTATCTAGATATATTTAGCATTTACTTTACCAGCTTGAAATATACCTTCATTCACAGCATATATATATATATATATATATATATTTATATATAATATATATACATATATATATATACATATATATATATATATATATATATACATATATATAAAAATTTGTATATATATATATATATATATATACAGTATATATATATATATTTATTTACATATACATATATATATGTATATATACATATATATATATATATATATATACATATATAAAAATTTGTATATATATATATATATATATATATTTATTTATTTACATATACATATATATATAACATATATATATATATATATATATACATATATATATATATATATTATATACACATTTGTGTGTAAACTTTACTAGCTTATCTTACAAAGATATAGGTTATACCTTGAATGATTTTTCGTTTAATTAAAAGAAAAAAATCGAGAAAGGCATTACGCATTGCAAGATTATTTTAATTATTAAAAGCTATATTTTACAGATATAATAGGATATATTCCTGTTAAGATCCAGATTAACTTAATACTTTGGCCCAATTTGGAGAACTTCATCCAATGCGTAATCCAGGTTTAATTAATGAATCCATTAGAATATCATCATTAGCGGGAAACGTGATTAATCTAAGAAACATGCACAGGCCATTAGATGTATAATCTCGTTAAAAGTAATAAATAAAGTTTATTAAGCCTTTTATATATTTCATATAATTTTCCAGTGAGAATGAAATATATCCCTTGATTCTGTCAGTGAGAACAAAATGCAGTGCTTTTACCTTAAAGAAACTATGAAATAATATTACAAAAACAAGGGCATTTCCAGAAAAAAAAAAGAAAAATAAATAAATCTATAACAAAAGGATAGTAATATAGTATTTAAATATTCTCCTCTCAAGAAAAAGGTGATCATATATCTGTTAATTATGAAATTAAAGTTAAAGTCTGCTCTTTGGAAAAAAATAATCATTATCATATGTGATTTTTACGTCATGTACTACTGTTGGTTTTGGTGAAAAGTTCAGTTATTCTTGAAAATATACGTTCTACTTCATCTCAATAATAATAATAATAATAATAATAATAATAATAATAATAATAATAATAATAATAATAATAATAATAATAATAATAATAATAGTTTGGAATTCGAAACCTTTATATTAGTTATTTTTTTTATAATAAACCAATCAACAAAATAAGTAAAGCAAGTTTCCCTTAACAATAAGAAATCCACCAATTTATAATAAGTGTTTCAATCTGCGTTAAATTTCTTTCCTTAAGGATTACCATTTCCAAAAGATATATCTAATGTCGACTGGATATTTTTGAGTATTCTGACCATAGAAAAGAGGCAAGAGACTCATGTCGAAAATTCTTAATTTCTTCGAAAAGATATAAAAATGGAAATAGAAAACATTACAAAAACCAAAATAGAAATGAATTAAAATTATTATTAGAAATATATGATGAGGAATATTTTTGTCATCAGATAGTTGCACCACGTAGTTCATTGCTCGAACTGAGATACTAAGTACTTTAAGGTCAACGTTATCAGAAGCGTACTCATCTCATCTCAGGGGTCAATATCTTTGTGAAATTAATAATTGATTAGATTACAAATCAATTCCCGTCACCACTATACATGAAAACTTCCTCACTCCTCAGCATCACTTTCACAAACCTTCAGTAGGAGAAATTTTTTTAAATTTTTTATTCAAACTTATCTCATTCTACTGTTTAATGATACATCCAATAAATAATCATTTTTTTATCATTATAGTTCTAAAAACCATTAACCTATAGTATCATCATAGGTAATTGCCAGAGCATCCAGTTTTCGCCATTTGAACAAATAGTTTATTACGTTTTAATTTCGATTTCATTAAACAACAAGAAAAAGTTTCTGTTTAGATTTATAGTTTTATAGGCCTTCCAATTTCCTGTTATTTGGTGAATATCTCTGTTTTTTCTAAGTTCGAGTGGATATAAAAACTGCAATCGTAATCTACATCATGGGACAAGGTCCATTATTAAGGCACTAGTGTATGATTTACATCACCAAAGATATCTATAAAATAAATCTATTTGGAAGATCCTTCATATTATTCATGCGGGGAATAATTAGTTTTAATGGAAACATCTCTCATAAGAGAGAGAGAGAGAGAGAGAGAGAGAGAGAGAGGAGAGAGAGAGAGAGAGAGAAAAAACCAGCACCTGTTCCAATCAATATATTTCTGTATCCCAGATCTATATTTATATTTTTCGCTGGCCTTCATTGAGGTATGTTTGATTCTGAATTAGATTTTTTCTTTTTTTTCATCTGGATTTTATATCCTAAATATATATCACTATAAAGGGTATTTATATTCAGTTTTCATTTGTTAAAAATTTTTGCTATTCTTCATACTTCATTGAATAGAAAATCAGTCATGTTTACATCACTGATCATTCTCCATCCATATGATCACCAAATGTACAGTTTACTATTGGAATTTGTAAATAAGTTTCAAGCATCGGCTTTAAATTGTATCTTGTAGCTGAAACAGTTGCGAATATTTCCCTCCCACCAAAATGGGCAATTTTCGTCCAAAAAAAGGAAAAACTTTAGTTATTCCTAAGCAAATTTCGACTGCCATTAATTTCGCATAAAAAAACTTCAGAGTCCTATCAGGGAGTCTCAAATGTTTGTTCGTGGAATTTACTTCGTATCTTTCCTCTGCAAGCTGAAAACTTTCGTATTCTCTGATACTCTTAAAAATTATCGTCAAGTTTTCCCTTCCTTGTGTTACTCTTCATGTGACCTTGATTTTCCTAGGGAAAGCCTAATGTAACAAATAAAAATTATATGTGACTCCTATATAGAAATCATAATCTTTATTATACCATTTATAAATTTTACTTCCATAAGAAAATGCTTTTTATATTCATACTGAAATAATATGGACAAGGATCATTCATTCTTTAAAATTACATGGACAGGCATATATCTAAAATATTTCCATATAAAGATGACTATGAAAATATAGTTTTCTTCGGTGGCTTTTACCAATAACTGATAAACAATATTATTGTATGTGAGCAAAAATGTACCCTGTTCTTTAAGCATTTGAAGTCGGAATAAAATACCTTATTTATCTTGACATCCATTTATCATTTAGAAATACTAAAAGACTAACAAAAAGTGACAGTTATAGGTAAAATTTTACGTAACCTATGATCATGAAAATGTGCCTTAATTTTCCGGTATTCCAATTAATTGCTGATAAGCAAGTTTCAGGTTAACATTTAAACTGACACAACCCAATTCTCTTAAGAAGAATCTCTAAATCCAGACAAAATAATCTAGTTAAGATATATGGATAGATTTATTACTAATGGATTTCACTAGATGTCGTATGAATACTTTTTGACTGATATCAACTTTGACATATTGGGAAAATCTTTATAAATAGAATAAAAAAAATCTCATTACCTTGATCGTACAGAAAAACTGGCGCTTCGTACATGATTTCAGAACTAGAAAAACCAAAGGAGATATCCCCAATAAATACAAAATGCCAAAATGCTACGGTACATGTATAGGCTACACAAACACACACACACACACACACACACACATACACACACATACACATCTCGTCTTGCTAATAAGGACAACATCACCAGCTTAGTCTACTCTAGGTCTTTTAATTCCCTGTTGCCAAGTGAGTTTCCAGTAAACAGAGGAGAGCTCCAAAGGAATTGTTGTCATCCTTGATTTCTATACTCCTCAATGATTTTGTAATACATTAAACAGTTGGAGTTGGTGGAGGAGGTGTGGACTGGATATATATATATATATATATATATAAATATATATATATATATATATATATATTATATATATAATATATATATATATATATGTGTATATACATTCTTATATATATATATATATATATATATATATTGTGATATCCCCATATGTTGTACATATGCTAACATATCTGATTAGTCTAAAGTATATTTTTCCATTTTCTTTGTGAATACATCACCTTATTTCAGCGCCATCTTCATTCCATTCTTCTCATTATCTTTTGTTTACACTCGCCTTCCTGCTGTAAATCATCCCTGTTTTCTTACCTTACATGTTATAAGGTAACCCTAAATTTATTGTTTTGTTAGAATACATTGTTCTCACCACGAGATTCATCTACCTTACTCACCCATTCACTTTGCATTGCTTATTATTGTTGTTTTGAAGTGCTTTTTCATTGTTTTGTTTAACGTAAGATTAAAGTTTTGTTTATAACATAGTTTATTGTTCCTGTCCTCCAATTATCCTGCTATTGGTGCTTCTGTTGTCTGCAACCAGCTTTAAGAAGATACATTTGATCATAATCAACAATCTTATACACTCGTAATAAGAAACAAGTGAATTTGGAAGTCTACCCATATGACTTCTATTTTGTTGTGTGAAGAGAACTACCGCCCATTATAAAGGGGTAATTGTTTGCACAGTGGTTCGTCACATAATAGTTGGGGGCCTGTCCGGGATCTGATGTGTGATATGATTCATCAAATTTATATCAAGTGATTGAATCGTGAAAGAACAGTTCCAGTGATTATGAACAGTATCGAGTGTTGTGTTGTGGCGTACCAAGGATAAAGGACAACAGTAATAATTCCAAGGTAAGGTAGATGTCTCGTCTCCCTCTCATTAGACATTTATGTATAATATATGTTCTGGGTAGTCATTTGGTTGTAAGAGGAACAAGTCACGCTTAATATAGTTTAAGACTTAGGTATGCTGATTGTCCAGCTTCTAAACCACCCTTATTAATTGAAGATACCCCCAGTAGGTAGCTTTTAAAGTTTCGCCTACTCAAATCTCGTATCCCAGAGATTTCTCATAAAAAAAAAAAAAAAATCTGAAGCCCTAAGATTTTGCCATTTCTTAAAATCGCCATTCAAAAGTGATATTTGGAAATCAAGTCAAATTTCATTATATGTGATTTACTAAATTAAGTTTCATTATAAGTGAAATTTCCTCAATCTCTATTTCATTATGAAGTGATTTATTTTGTTATATGAATTTCGTAAGTGAAATTAGCCAATTTCCAATTTCGGAGATTTTCGTAATTCCAATCGTTATTTCTAGTCAGGAAATTAACTTGTATATTGTTTGGTGTTAAAAGTACTATTTTGGTGTACAAATAACATTTACGTGTCGGTAAATGAATATTTAGATACTTGTGTTAAATTACTCTTGTTATATCTATAAAGCGCATACTACGTATTTTGTCCAGTTTGCGCATTATTCTGATAATCAATTACTTTAAACTAGGTGTTGACTATTAACTAGATACTTTATCATAACGAGAATATAGTATTTATATAAATTAAAATGTAACATTGAAAAGTTATCGTATTTAAGCTGGTATAAATTAAAAGGAAATGTAAACTAGAACGTGCTAATTAGGTATGTTTAAAGTAAAAAAAAAAAACCTTTGCGTTTTAAAGCCTTGTTTACCGATTCGGTAAAATTGTTGTAAAAGTTTGTGATGTTAAGCGTGTCGTTTGAGTAATTATGAAGTAGTTAGCCGCGTGCTCAAGATCTCGAGTATAAAGAAATAATTGTTCAGTCGTTAACTGTGAATAAAAGTTTTAATATTATTATCGTAAGTTTCGCGAGACTTAATTTTGTATTTAAGCTATTTTTGTGTAAGGTGATCTAATCATATAATTTTGTAATTTTGTGATCTCTCGATCTTGTAATTTTGTGATCGCTATTTTGTATTTCTGTGATCGAAAGATTGTTATTTTGCGATCGTATGATCTTATACTTATTCTTGTAAAGTTTGGATATTTATTTTAGTTTGTACTTATCTTGCGCCGCGGGCGACATTCAAAATGCCTTTCAACTTGCAACAATTTATTGTATCACCACGGGATCATGTGGAATCTCTCACAGTTGCCACAAAAACTGACCTAAAGAATCTAGCTCGCCATTATGATGTACAGGTTCCCGCAACTGCCGTAAAATGTGTAATTCTCAGTCTATTTTGAACTTCCTTGTAGATGAAGATATTGTTCCAGAAGAAGAATTGGCTGACGTTCGAGCTCTAACAGTTACCAATCCAAATGGTGACTTGGATAAACTAAGTCTACATCTGGAGTTGGAAAAGATGAAGATGCAAGCCGCAACTGCCTCCGCTGAGGTAGAAGAAAGGAAAGCCGCTGCTGCTGAACGAGCCGCAACTGCCGCCGCTGAGGTAGAAGAAAGGAAAGCCGCTGCTGAACGAGCCGCAACTGCCGCCGCTGAGGTAGAAGAGAGGAAAGCCGCTGCTGCTGAAAGAGCTGCAACTGCCGCAACTCTGGTAGAACGAGAAAGAGCCGCTGCTGCTGAACGAGCCGCAACTGCCGCCGCTGAGTTAGAAGAGAGGAAAGCCGCTGCTGCTGAGCGCAAGGCTGCTGCCGCTGCTTCCCTAGAACGTATCAAGGTGGAAACTGCTTTGGAGCAACAAGAAAAAGCAAGTGAACAGAAAAACAACGCTCTCCGTGTTAGGCTGCAGATTGAGAGAGAAGCGGCCACAGTAACAGAACGGGATCTGGCATTTATAAGACTGAAAGAAAAGGAAGAAGGTAAGCTAATTCCCGAACCCTTTGATGTGGGCAAGGTGCAGAAATTGCTGCCCACATTTGAAGAACGGGAACCTGATAACTACTTTTCTGTGTTCGAAGACACAGCCAAGAATCTCAATTGGCCTCAGGACAAATGGTATTTGATCATCCGGAACTCATTTAAAGGTAAAGCATTATCTGTATGTGCCACTATGTTAGAGGAACATGATTATTTCATAATTAAACAGGCAATCCTTGATGCTTATTCTATTACTGCGGAAGGTTATAGGCAAATATTTCGTAATAGTCAGAAGCAAGTTCAGCAGACCTTTTTAGAATTTATGAATGGAAAGATTAAACAGTTTCAGAAGTGGGTAGACAAAGTAGATGTCAAAACTTTCGAGCAGTTGAAAGATTTAATAGTAATGGAGGAGTTCTTAAGGAAAATACCAGGTAGCATTAATGTGTATCTAAGAGAGCAGAATGAATCTGACCCTAAGAAAGCCGCTTTAAAGGCAGATGACTATGCTCTTATTCATAAAGTAGGTAAAACCCCATATAGAGAAACTAGACCTAAGGAAACTTGTACATACTGCAAACAAGAAGGACATCATATTTCAGAATGTCCTGATCCACATTGTGCAGCTTCATACTTAAAGAGAAAACCTAATCCCCCTCAATTCTCTCCTAAGCAAATGAATCTGCCCAAACAGGAACCAAAACCTAAGGTGGAGAAGAAAAAGACCTTCCATTGTGCATCACACGAGTCCCAAGCGTTTGCACCCTTCACTTGCTCAGGCAAAATAAATGGTAAACCTGTAACCATACTCAGAGACACTGGATCCTCTCAAACGATCGTCTCTCCTAAAGTAATACGACCTAAAGGTGAAACTCACAGGTATGTTGCAGTTAATGACTTAACCAGTAAGTCTATGTTGCCTCTCATTAATGTAAACCTTCATTGTCCTTATTTCTCTGGAACTACTGAAGTAGCTGTAAATCCAGAACTGTTACCATGCAAGAATGTTGATGCAATCCTGGGTAATGACATAGCTAACTCTGTTGTCTTAACAAACTTAATAGCAGTATCTCCAGGTGATGTTGTACAGGAGGAATGCTTAGCAGTGACACGAAGCAGGAAAAAGGACACCCCTACTGAATCATCATCAAACCCGTTGCCAGTCTCTGAACCTATGGATTTCAACGAGTTGATGAGTACATATAAGATCCAACCTGATTCCTTTAGCTATCAACAAAGGAAAGATGTCACTCTACAGCAGTGTTTCAACCAAGTGAAACCAAAGGATACCAACAAGTGTTCTTATTTTTATATTAATAATGATGTACTAATGAGAAAATTCAGGTCCAGCAAGAACAGTCATCTAGAAACCTGGAAGGATCTATTCCAGGTAGTTGTTCCTAAGGATATAAGACCTCTGATCCTAGAATTGTCTCACTCTGCTGACTCTCATATTGGTATCACTAAAACATATGAACGCATCAGTCAAGACTTTTATTGGCCAAACATGAAGAATGACATTAAAGAGTACGTAAAAACATGTACAACATGTCAAAAAGTAAGTAGTCCTAATGTAAAAGTACCAGTTGCACCCTTAAAACCTATACTTGTGCCTAAAGAACCTTTCAGTAAGATCATAGTAGATTGTGTAGGCCCTTTGCCTAAGACAAAAAGGGGACATGAATACTTGCTTACGGCCTTATGCCCAACTACCCGTTATCCATTTGCAGTACCTTTAAGAAACATTTCAGCCAAGAACATCCTAAAGTCACTAGTGTCCATATTTACTGTTGTAGGATTTCCAACTGAACTACAATGTGATCAAGGAACCAATTTCATGAGTCATGCTTTTAAAACAGCTATGAAAGATTACCATATAACCCAAGTCTCATCCTCAGCTTACCATCCACAGACCAATGGAGCATTAGAACGCACTCACCAGACCATTAAAAATCTTCTCCGGAAATACATCCATAGTTCAGGTAACGAGTGGGATTGCGATTTGGAACTGATCATGTACATCATACGAGGAGTTCGAAATCAGTCTACTGGTATGTCACCTTTTGAACTACTCTTCGGTCGACGGCCACGAACTATCCTCAGTTCAGTCAAAGAACGCATCCTGAAGTTGGGAGATAATGAGGTACCTCTTTCCCAATATATTTCAGAACTCAACAAGAAACTTTCAGATCTTCACTCCATTGCCAAAACTAACTTGATAACAGCTCAAGAGAAGATGAAGATTAACTATGATAAAAAGGCTAAAACCAGAAGTTTCAAAGTAGGAGATGCAGTGCTGCTATACCATCCGCTTGCAGGCTCTCCCCTACGAGAGAAATAGCAGGGACCTTATACCATCACTCAACGTATCTCGCCAACCAACTATATAATCGCCACTCCAGATAAGCGTAAGTCTACTCAATTAGTCCACATAAACCTCTTAAAGGCCTATTTGTCTCCCTCAACAGCTGAAAATAAAACGGTAATGATTACTAGTGCCATACCATACATAGATTGTCCTATGGATCAATTTACAGATGATCCAATAACTACATCTTGGCAGGATTCTCAAAACTCAAAGATCTTGGAAAACTTATCAGACTATCTAAAACCCTTATCTGCATCAAAATGTAAATCTTTAGTAGCTTTATTCCATGAATTTCCTAGTATAACTTCAGATAAACCAGGCAGATGCACCATGCTAGATCATGACATCAAACTACAACCAGGTGCTGCACCCATTAAACAAGCTTTCTATCGAACATCACAGAAGAAATTGGGTATCATGAAAGAAGAAGTGAACTACTTAGTAAGAGAAGGATTGGCAGAACCCAGTGTGTCACCATGGGCTTCCCCATGTCTCCTAGTAGGAAAGAAAAATGGTAAATTTCGTCTTTGTACCGATTACAGGAAGATTAATAATTTAACAATTAAAGATTCGTATCCTCTACCAAGAATACAAGATATCATTGACCCAAGTAAGTAATTCGACCTACTTAACCCAAATAGATTTGTTGAAGGGTTATTACCAAATTAAATTAACAGAAACGGCAAAGGAAATTTCTTCATTTATCAGTCCATTTGGCTTATTTAGTTATAACGTAATGCCATTCGGATTAGCCAACGCACCTGCCACCTTCCAAAGAGTAATGTCTTTAATTTTACAGGACTTGGAAAAAGTATTTGTATATTTAGATGACATCATTATTGCCTCTGACACATGGATAAACCATATTCAAAAGATAAAAGAAGTTTTCTCAAGGTTGAAACAACATGGATTAACGATCAACTTAGCAAAAAGTAATTTTTGCAAAGGTCAGGTATCTTACCTTGGTCATCGAGTTGGCAGTGGTAAAGTATTACCCCATGATGCAAATATTAGCGCCATAACTTCTTATCCTGTTCCAACTACCAAACAGGAATTAAAAAGATTTCTAGGTATGGTAGGATATTACTCTAAGTTCAGTCCAAATTTCTCACCGTTCACAGGACCACTATTTGCTTTAACTTCTTCAAAAGTAAATTTTTCTTGGAGCCAGCAACATGATCAAATATTTAACCAGCTAAAAACTTACTTGTCATCTCCTCCTATATTAATGGCACCTAACCTCACCAAACCATTCTATCTCCAAACAGACGCTAGTGATCTTGGATATGGGGGCATTTTATTACAGCATCCTGCTCCAATAACAGCCATAACAGGAAACCTGCCCCCACTAGCTGATCTGTTACCAGTCTCTTATTCCAGTGGACGATTTATGGGTTCCCAACTAAATTGGCCCACTGTGGAGAAAGAACTATTCGCCATCGTAGCTACCATCCAGAGATACGAGATCTATGTTGATGGACAAGACACGATCTACGTCTACAGCGACCACTCTCCTCTGTCGCATCTCCATAGGTCCACTACTCTCAACCCTAAACTTTTAAGATGGTCATACATACTATCTGCACATAATATCCAAGTAATCGCCATATCAGGACGAGAAAACATTGTGGCAGACTCATTATCAAGGATAACCTCGGTTGATCCTCGGGAAATGGAAAAAAACAAAAACAAGGGGGGACTGTGATATCCCCATATGTTGTACATATGCTAACATATCTGATTTGTCTAAAGTATATTTTTCCATTTTCTTTGTGAATACATCACCTTATTTCAGCGCCATCTTCATTCCATTCTTCTCATTATCTTTTGTTTACACTCGCCTTCCTGCTGTAAATCATCCCTGTTTTCTTACCTTACATGTTATAAGGTAACCCCAAATTTATTGTTTTGTTAGAATACATTGTTCTCACCACGAGATTCATCTACCTTACTCATCCATTCACTTTGCATTGCTTATTATTGTTGTTTTGAAGTGCTTTTTCATTGTTTTGTTTAACGTAAGATTAAAGTTTTGTTTATAACATAGTTTATTGTTCCTGTCCTCCAATTATCCTGCTATTTGTGCTTCTGTTGTCTGCAACCAGCTTTAAGAAGATACATTTGATCATAATCAACAATCTTATACACTCGTAATAAGAAACAAGTGAATTTGGAAGTCTACCCATATGACTTCTATTTTGTTGTGTGAAGAGAACTACCGCCCATTATAAAGGGGTAATTGTTTGCACAGTGGTTCGTCACATAATATAATATTCT
>NC_090747.1:16912436-16919936 GCF_036898095.1 Palaemon carinicauda
CGAAGCGAAAAATCTATTTTTGGGTGAGATGGCCATGTCGTCCTGATGGAAGTTCCTATAGGGTAGCTTCCTAGGGTATATTACAACTACGGCGATATTCCCAGAGAATTTACCTTAAGGTACCAGAATTCTAACTCCTGGAGCGAGTATCCCTCGTGAAACGGATATCGCGACATATCAGAGGACGTATTCTAGACACGTCACATGGCAATCTACGACCTGAACAGAGATTTCGTCTCGTAGGAGGAGATTAACGAGATACGAATTCGGGAAAGAAAAAGGGGAGCCGCTCCCAAGGCTTCCCTATCCCCCGATTCGTATGCGTGCCTGGCGCCAATCCTGGCGCCATCTGTATTCCTTGTAGCGTACACGAGGTGCTACAGATACTGTATGTAGGGAGGGGTCCTACAGCCCTTTCTTAGAAAGGCAAGGGCGGGTCCATCAGGACGACATGGCCATCTCACCCAAAAATAGATTTTTCGCTTTGCTCAAAATCTGTTTTTTGGGCTCAAGCCATGTCGTCCTGATGGAAGTGTACCAGAGCATTACTGTATCTGTGGATTCTCAGAACGTGCCGTACTCCCCGGAGGTAATTTTTTCCCGGTCGACTAGACCTAGAGACCTAAGATGTTACCGTTATACATCTTTTCAACTAACTATAAACTATGTTAGAGCTTCCTGCCCCCTACAGGGAAGAGTCCTACTAGACTCTGGAAAAGTCTCGAAGAGTACATATATCTATGTACGAATACCAGGCAAGCTAATATAGTGGTCTCGCCCTATATTAAGTAAAGCATAGTTTGTAAAGGACCACTGCGTCAATATGAAATATCGACCAGTTTTCCGCACAATACTTGTATTGGACAAAGGTTTTATATCCGCATAGGAGGAAAACCAATGCAACATAGCTTGCATAAAGGAACAATTCTATTAGAATTATCCCAGATAAGGTACATAGAATGAATGCTCAATTATACCAGTAAATTGACACAGGTGAAGGAGACGCAAGGTTCTCAAGAACCAGATTATTGACAGGCAATAAATAGACAGGTTAACCACAATTATATATATATATATATATATATATATATATATATATATATATATATATATATATATATATATATATATATATATATAATATATATATATATATATATATATATATATATATATATATATATATATATATATTTATATATATATATATATATATATATATATATATATATATATATATATATATATATATATATATATATATATATATATATATATATATATATATATAAGAAGAGGATAACCCAAAACTTTAAGCATAAGTATGATAGTAAACAGGGCTTGTTTGTCTGAAAGAAAAACATTAGATGCCACTTTTAAGATACCGAGGTATCAAAGTCATAAAAGCCTGTATTACAAATCAATGACATTAGCGTTAGAAACGCTCGGCACACATGTCTGCACTTATGCTAGGTTCACCTTCGGAAATGGAACAGTCTGGATGGGCAACACAGTGCCCTCACTTAGTTTGTAGTACAGTATGTAACTACACACTCACCCTGGAATTAATCGTCCCAATTAAGACCACTGTTCCTCGCAGAGTTAAACAGTAGGGTTAACACCGCGACCCACTGCTACCACAGATCTCTTTTAGTTCCTCTACTTGCTTCGCATAGTGGCGAAAGAACACTCTGGAAGACTTCCAGCCAGTGTATGAACGGAGATGTTCAAAATCCATGCAATTAAAGAAATTTAAGAATAAGGCAACTTTCCTCGGATCGTGACCTGCGGGTGTATTGTCAGGATCCGCTCTGCGAATAAAATATGTGATTTTCGCTCTGAGTTGATTCAGAGATAAATTTGAGCCTGATGTTTCTCCCCTGAATAGTTGACCACCCTTGAAGTCTGAAGTTCTATGAAGATAGACCTTTAGGCATTCTACTGGACATAGAGATGCATCTTCTTTCAGAGGGCAGATTCTCCAGGGACCCCACCTGTTGGTGGGTAACTCATTCTTGGCGAGAAACGTAGGATCCGGAAACAGGTTCAGTTCTTCCCCATCCAGGAACTGAACACGACCTGCCTCTCTCGAGAGGCTACAATCTCACTAACCCTGGCCCCGGACGCGAGTGCAAATTAGGAAAATAACTTTTTGTGTCAAATCCTTTAACGCACATTCTTCATTGCTCAACAGAGAAGCGAAATGAAGAACTTGTCTAAAGACCATGAAATGGGCTTTGGAGGTGCTGAAGGTCTGAGCCTAGCACAGGCTTTCGGGACTTTATTAAAGATCTCGTTACCTAGGTCGACCTGGAAGGCATATAGAATGGGTCTTGTCAAAGCAGACTTACACGCTGAAATCGTGTTCGCTGCCAACCCTTGACCATGGAGGTGGGGAAAAAAGATAAGCAGAAGTCTGTCAAGATCTCCTGCGGAATCTTCGCCTTGACAAAAGGCCACCCATTTTCTCCAAGATGACTCATATTGCCTTCTAGTAGATTTGCATTTATATTCCTCAAGGAAGTCTATACTGGCTTTCGAAATCCCGAAACGCTTTCTCACCGCTAGGGAGAGAAAATCATGAACTGCAGGGTCCGGGTTTTCTGTAATGAAGCGCAGACAGTAGACTTCTGGACTCGCTGGGTCAGAACTGGATCTGGTAGTGGTACAAACTTCAGCTACAGTTCCAATGCCAGGAGGAACCACACGCTGTTCGGCCACTTGTGGGCCACTATTGCCGCTACCCTTTGAAGGATCTCAGTTTGTTGAGGACCCTCAACAGAAGGTTGTGAGGAGGGAACAGATAAATCTTGGACCATCTGTTCCAGTCGAGGGACATCGCGTCCATTGCTTCCGCTAAGGGGTCCTCGTACGGCACGTACAGGGGCAACTTCTTGTTGTCTTTCGTCGCAAAGAGGTCTATCTGCAGTTCTGGGACTGATTCAGAATGAAGGAGAATGATCCTGCGTCTAAGGACCATTCCGACTCTATCGGTGTGAACCTGGATAGAGCGTCCGCTGTCACATTGCGGACTCCTTGAAGGTGAACTGCCGACAGGTACCACTTCTTCTTTTCCGCCAATCGGAAGACGGCCAACATCACCTGGTTGAGAGGTGGTGACCTCGATCCTTGTCGATTCAAGTATCTTACAACTACCTCGCTGTCTATTACCACTTTATGTGGAACGAATGACGCGGGGAGACTTTCTTTAAGGTAAGGAGCACTGCCCTAGCTTCTAGAAAGTTTTATGAGAAAGGTCTTGAATAGCCTGGACCAAGTCCCCTGGACTTTTTTCCGATGAGAGTGACCTCCCCATCCCTCCTTTGAGGCGTCTGAGTGAATCGTCACCGACGGGGAGGTGGCTGAAGAAGAACCTGACTTCTTTAGATGTCTGGCTTGGGACCAAGGCCTGAGAAGAGCACTTAGCCGAAGCGGCTGGTCTTCTCAGATCTCTTCACGCGTTTGATGCATAACTTCTCCAAACTCCGATTGCATCCTTTAGCTGTGCTCTTAGCACTGGGTCTGTCACCGAAGCAAACTGGAGAGAGCGCAGTACTCTCTCCTGCTCGTGTCTTGATATCCTTTCGGAATCTTGAAGTCTCTTGACAGAACCCGCTATCTCCTTCCTTTTCTTCGCTGGGGTGGAGAAACGGTGTGACAAAAGGTCCCAGTGGATCTTAGCCACTGGAACTTTTGAGATGGAGAAAGTCGAGACTTTTTCTGTTGATCTTGAAGCCTAGGTACTCTAGGAACTGGATCACTGACTGGAAGCTTGCAAGCATTCTGTCTCGGATGCTGCCCACACCAACCAGTCGTCCAGGTAGGCTACTACCTGAATTCCCTTTAGGCGAAATTGTTTGAGAGCTACGCTCGCAAGCTTCGTAAAAATCCTTGGGGCTATGTTTAGCCCGAATGGCATGGCTCCGAAGGCGTATAGTCTTCGCTGTAGCCTGAACCCTAGGTAGGGGGAGAGTCGATGGCTAATTGGAATGTGCTAGTAGGCATCTGACAAGTCTATAGAGACGGAATATGCCCTCTTGGGCAGTAAGGTCCTTATGTGTTGCAGTGTTAGCATTTTGAATTTGCAATTCACTATGAACTTGTTAAGTGGCGACAAGTCCAGAATGACTCTGAGCTTTTCCGAGTCTTTCTTGGGAACACAAAACAGCCTCCCTTAGAAATTGATGGGCTTCACCCTTTTTCTCCAACCGTTCTTGAACGTACTCCTCCATAACGGGGGTGGCGTGTTGGAAAAACCGAAGGTACGGGGGTGGAGTGCTGTACCAGCTCCCGCCCAATCCATTCTTGAGTAGGCTGTGGGCCCAGGGATCGAAGGTCCACCGATCCTGAAATTTCAGAAGTCTCCCTCCTACCGGTATCACCTCACTTGGACTGCCGTCCTGAGGTCTTGCCTTCCTGACCACGACCACCCCTGAATCCCCTTCCCCTTGAGGGGCGTCTAGACGAGCCTCTGGCTGCTCCGCTAGGCTTTGCTCGGAAGGAAGTAGACTGCCCTTCGAACGCTGGGGTGAATGCCGTGGACTGTGTCGACACGGCCTGGGGTACCCACTGAAAGGTGGTCGGGGTTTGTGCCACGATCTGGGGCAATGGGGGCAATGGCAATTGCAGTTGCTGTTGCTGTCTAAGAGGCTTGGCTGGCCGAGACGGTAGCCTAGTCCTCATAGTCTTCCTCTTTGGTTGAGGACCCTCATCCGGGGAAGACTTTCTTTTGATAGCCAGGTCCCACTTCTGGAGAAGGTTTCTATCCTCCAAGGTGGCTTTATCAAAAACTTCTTTGACCAAGTCGGTAGGGAAAAAGGTCTTTTCCCCAAATGTTGGAGGAGATTAGTTTCTTTAGCTCGTGCCTCACTGTAGCCGAGGTAAACACGAACTCCCTACAAGCTCTCCTTGCCTTGACGAAGCCATAAAGGTCCTTCGTCACTGTGGCCAGATGAGGCTTGGCCACTACCATGAACATTTCATGGACCTTGGGGTCACTTGCCATCGTCTCGAGAGTAGTCTGAAGAGACATTGAGGCAGTCAGTCTTTCTTTTGTATCGAACTCACTTCGCAAAAGAAAGTCAGACAGCTTAGGGAGGTCCTTGCCGAACTGACGTCCGGCAATATCAGCCTCCAACTTTCCCACTTAGAACGTAAGATGGACGTCCTTCCAATCTTTGTGGTCCATAGGCAGGGCCAGCGACAAGGGTTTACACTCCTCTAGGGAGGGGCAAGACTTGCCGGCCTCGATTGCTTTTAGTACAGCCAGAAACCCTTTCTGTAAAAGGGGGAAGGCTCTAGTAGGCGAGGACACAAAGGAAGGGAGCTTCCTATTCAATGCAGCTACCTTTGAGTTAGAGAAGCCCCTCTCTTTCATCGAAGATGAAAGTAGAGCTTGAGCCTTAGCATGGTCATCACTATGACCTCCTTCGGCTCTGCCTCCTCCTTTGAAGCTGGTTCCTTCCTCAGCCGGACATAACAGTCCGGATATGGTGCCTTGCTGGGCCAGAATTCCACCCTCCAGGGAAACTGAGCCCAGCATATCCGAGATGACGATCTTTCCAGTTGTCATCGACATGTGCTCAGCATACCTCCATGGGTTAGCATCCGAGCACAAAGGAAGGTCTTTCACATTGAGCTTTTCTGGGGCCCATGTGATTCTGCAAGGCACTGCATTTGCAGTTCCATTGCAGCCGCCTTATCCTGATTCTCCTTCTGCATTTGTTGGATCATTCCAACAATAGAAGAGAGGGCCTGTCCCAGCTCTACTGGGAGACCGGTCGATGTAGAGGGGCTTGAACTTCATCCTGGGCTTCTGCAAGGAGGTCTTCCTCCTGACACCCGTCCACATCAGATATCCTGTCATTTAGCTGGATGTCTTGCATCGCGACCGCGACTTCAGCATCCACCTGGATCTGAACTTAGGGGATCTCCTCTTGAGGCTGGGGAATCACTGCATCAGCTGATGCCTTAGGGAAAAGATACGCCCTCATCTTCTCACTTGGAAGATAAGGGCCAGAAGTGTACTTTTGGAAGCCCCTTACCCAGGTACGAAGCTTCTTCCTAGCTATCTAAATGTCTCATTAATCAGGTTAATGCACACAGTACATACCTGAGGGTCCCAATACCGGAGATCATCCTTGGAGACAGCGTATGCTGCGTGTCTCCTACAAAACTCATGTCCGCAGAGGTTCTTGCTGCTGACATTGCAGAAAGCACTTCCCCACTTCGGAGTGTCCTTCTATAAAGAGAAGAAATTTCCATGAGTATCAAGTGAACTATGTATCACTGGATATGCATAGTATAGCATAACAATTCAGAAATTAAAGACACACACTTGTGTTTCCCTCACAACCCATTGCTGCAGCCTTCCAGATAATAAAATCAAAATGGTTTATCTCTACTAGAGTAACCAATGTAAAGTTTCCAGAGGAAACAGGTGGAGCTCACACCTAGGCAATGATTTTAAAATCCGGGATAATAGACAGGGAAGAACTCTGCTTCTTGTCTGAAGGCAACAGCAAAGGGCCGTGCAAGAAAACACAATAGTGTTAGAAGATACAGTGCTGTACCTAAACTTTTACTATAGTTTTCTTCTTACTGTATATGCTATACAGAAGAATACTAGTACAGTATAGGAGGATGTGTGCCGGCCTGCCTTTGACGGCCGGCACACACCACAATTAGCTTTAGGGCGGCAGCCCTCTGGTTCAAATGCCTGTGCCGGCGGCAGCAGCTGCCGGCCAGCAACAGCCAGTGTTGGCCGGCAATGATTGCCGGCCAGCAACTACACAAGGTAGTACCCAGCTGCCGGCCACACTCTTGGTGACCGGCAGACAAGGACTGACATAAGCCGGCCGGCAAAGGTACAAGACTGATGCCAGCCGGCAGCAAAAGAACCAGAAGACTACACCTGCCCGGCTGCCAGCCTCATAGACCGGCAGCCGGCCTCATAGGCCGACAGCCGGGACAGGTACAGCACTAGAAGAAAATAGAATGGATGCCGGGATAAGAGTGTACACAACCCTCCGAGCCCGGCAACCGAAAGAGTGCATATAAGGAAGGGGAGAATCTTAATTCAGGCTTCCTTGACCAATGCCGTCCGGCTCTGCCGGCAGGCATGGATGAGGGACCAAGAGAGGTCCGGGCAGCACTCGAAAACATAAGACCCTTGCCGTCCAGCATCTCTGCCGGCCGGCAATGGGCTTAGTCAATTCCACATCCCAACCTATACTAGGTCCAGAAGTAGAATGACGTACAGTACAGTAATACCCCTGCCGGCCAGCTCTGCCGGCCGGCAAGGTACAGTACAGTAATGGCTAGGCCATTACGGAGATAGAGGGGGAAGGGACAAGAGGGTCCTGCCAACCTTGCTTTAGTGACAGATCACCCGCAGCCAAGAACTTTGTCTTAGCCTAAGGGAGATCTAAGGGAAAGGGCCAGCACAGTAGTATAATACTTGCCAGCTTCCAGAGCACCAAAGCAAGGAAGGCGTTGCTA
>NC_090747.1:16924936-16929936 GCF_036898095.1 Palaemon carinicauda
TTATTTGCACTGATATGAATGATTGAATAACTTTTATTAATTGAAAATAACATTAAAGTGAGGCCTAATAAAAAAATAGATTTTGCCCTAACATGCATCAAAAAAGGGTGGCAGCTTAAATGGATAAAATGCTGTGTGATATTTTTTCAGTGCATACATTAATAAATAAATTTTTCCAGATACCAGTTGTACACCTTTACAGAATAAACATCAAGATGCCAAATAAATAGCAAGGACGTGAGATGAAACAAGAGTTCAAACACAAGAAATAATTTCCGAAGCGATGAAGTGTTACTACAGAAGTAATTTTCATAAGAAATGTGAGTAAAAAAATGTCTCTCTTAAATACATCTCTCAGTTCAAAGTGAAACACTTCTCTCATTTAAGAATAGTATTTTTTTTTCTCTCCAGGGTTTCTTGAATGATGCATGAATAATTTTTTTATTTTCTTGTGTAATGAAAATGTGTTAAGATTTTTTTTTTTAAAGTAATGGTAATGATTTTATTAGCCCAAAGAATATAGAAGTGAAATATGATTTAGAATTACACAAGTAATTGAAAAACACAAACGAGCAACTTCCCATAAAAACGTTAGTTTAAAGAATTAACACAAATTACTAACCCCACTAATATGAATTCAGTAGGGAAATTAACACAAAAAATTTTTTGTGTGTGGAAATATAGGTAGGAATAACCAAGATAAAAGAAAGTTAGTGAAATATACCGAGGATAAGTGGTTAGCTGATACTGAAAGTAGACCACTTAGTCTGAAAATAAGCAATGAGACAGCAAAATTAAACAGGATATGTTAACCGTAAATAAAAATGTAAGTGATGTTCACATAACCTTGACTGGTAAGTAATTTAAGAATGTAGCAAATTTGAGTAAGCTTCAAAACTAATGTAGGCAATTATGGCGATCAGCCAAAGAGATAGACAGGTTAACAAATCTACATAAGTTCCTATAGATAAAATATGAGGGTGGCTCGGTAAGTGAATTTGCCACACAAATGGAGGATCACGTAGCAACAGTAAAATGACATGACACCTTTGCTAAAGATAAGTTTGTTGCTAATGCTGATTCCCTATATGTAGAAATAAATGAGGCATTAACTTATGTGACAAGTAGCATCCTAGATATGAGGTTTACGAAGATAAAGGAAAACTAGCAATAACGATAAAAATTAGGAAGTAAAATTCTAAGGAGCTAATAGCCACAAATCCTACCAGAGAAATTCTGAGTAATTTAAATAGTTGTAGGGAAATTAGAACAGTAGACTGGAACGAGGCGCAAATTACCCTAGAGTTGGACAGAATAATGGGCAGAAATTTGGGTCAAAGACAGTTGAAACAAATAGAGAGGACACATTTAATTCTAGGAAAAGATTATATAAATGGGGATAGAAATCAGGTAAAATAATGAAAAAGGGGAAGACATACAGGGCAGAAAGGCAGCACAGAAATAAAGAACCCCATCATGAAATAAACAAAGACACTTCTCAGAAAGCCCTCCGGCACAAAGCAAGTTGAATTCAAATCCTCCATATCGTGAAAAAGAAACGAATTAAAAATAGTTAGCTGGATATAAAGGAAGTCAGGAAGACGAAAAATATTATATAGGAAAGATAGGCATAGGTAGCGGAGGTACATCCACGTTGCAAGTAACTATTTTACCTTATAGAGACTCTGGCAAATACAGTTGATATACTTGGATTCAATACAGTGATAGAATATTTTAAAATACCTGCTTCACATTTTTAAGGTTGAAAATAAATGACTTGAAGAAATGAAATGCAAACAAATGAAAATAAAGGGGTATGAACCGTCAGGTTAGATAGAGAATTAAATGCCAAAATGTGCCAAATTACATCTTTAGATGTAATTTTTTTTAAGTAACATTTCTCAAGAGAGCCTTGAAAATATCGTTCAAAAACGATACAATGATGATGTATGAATTTTATTTGTAAGAAGTGCAGGCTTAAAGTAAAAAAATAAGTTAGTCAGGGTATGATTTTACTTGTCAAAGAGAAGTCTTTTACAAAACTGGCCACTTTGTAGGAGACGAATTTGACAGGAAAAACAGACTCCAGACTATGAAAGGGAAATGGATATGAACTAAAAAAACAAGGAGAAATAAGAAAGTTGAGAAATAGGAAGAGTAGCCAGGAATAAATATACTCCTTGTGAATATATAATAGACGCCATATAGATAAAATAGAATGTCAACAGATAATATAGTGAATAGAAATAGAATAGCCTAAATAAAATGGAATTCCCCAGAAATTATTGTCATAGGTAAATGAAATATGATGCTGTTAGGCACAAAGATTTATGATGAAGATATAGGGCATATGAATAAAAAAAAAATTAGCTATGATGCTATTAAATAAATATGAAGTCTGATCAGTACTGAAAATATAACAAGCTAGAATTTAGCTAGAGAAGTCATAATGGTGACTCAATAAAAATAACCCGCAGATGTAAAGAGATAGGTTAACTAAAAATAGGATGCCAGAGTCTGTAAAAAGAGCTAATAATGAAGTTCACATGAAGGAAAAAGAATGCACGCTAATAAATTAATACTACTCCGGATAAAATAACTCATCTGAATGGCGGCTAATGACTTATAAAATAAAGGAGTAGAGATTACGGTTAGGTAATCAGAAGGGGGCAATATTTACCATAAGGAGCATAGAATTAGGGATAGATGAGAAATGGGCAGAGATTTGCCATTTCAGGCGACAGGTTAGGCAGAATAGAATAGAAACATCGGTGCCAGAACCTGTCAAAACTTATTAAAACTTTTTATATACCGGTATAATCATGAAATAATACCTATTAGCCAACGCCCGATAAGGAACCACTGAATGTTAAAATTAATTGATAAGTCTCCTTATAAAATCTCCCGTGATATATTACCCAAAGAGGATAGAAGTTAGACTGGCAAAGATCATCTTACGTAGACTTAAAAAGTAGAATATAAATGAAATGTCTATCCCGATGATAAATGATGTTTGGCTCGATTATTGAGGAGTAAGATACATAGATAATATTGTAAGTACCATGATCAAAGAATACAATCCATTGACGGCTTTTAGCATTTTTGAAGAATGTTAGAGATTAGAGTGAAGTCGACGGACTCACCTCAGCTCCTCTAACTATTGTCACGATGATGATCTAGAATTTGGAGACAGAATGAATAAGCCTATATAGAATGATGTTACTAAGTTTAGTAAGTATATAGAGCCATTAAAATAATAGAACTAGTCTGGACAGAGGGAGAATAGCAGGATAAAGGACCAGTTTACAGAATGATCCATCCCTAGATTTGAATAAGGTAAGTAAAAAGTGTAAATAGATTTAAGATATGTAGAGAAATAAGGGTTAAAGTGGAAATCCTGCTCCACTAAGACTTAACAGATGTAGAAGTTTTTTTTTTGGAATGATAGGATCTTAGGGCATAGTAAGCAGCATTTGCTAATTTAGCCAAGCCTTAAAATAAAGTTAACCTAAAAATATGTGGTGTGCAAATGAAATAGAAGGCTATAAATAATGAATAGAAATGTATTTCTGATCCTTCATTAACTTAACCCGATCTCTTACCAAGGAGTTATAAAAATAATGTGTGATGCCTGGATAGGTACGCTACTCGGACACTCCTATAAGGGTATACTCGGTCGCGCGCGACCCTGACTCCAAAAACAATTCAGGAAAAATTTAGTTATGCATCAATCTGTATTGTTTGACTTGCTAAAAATACTTCAGAGAATGCTAAAAACTACTGAAAATATAAATGATACCCATCTACCAAATAACTCTTTATTGGAAATATATTAAAAATTTAAGTATACAAAAAAAGACTTGACGTAAATATTCACAAAAAATTGAAATATACATATACATATAAATCCCTATAGGGACACCTTCTTAGATGGCAAAGCAACAGCGTTTAATTGCTGGAAATGAGTTGGATCCATAGAAGTCAAGATCTGAAATAAAAAAAAAGGGTAACTTTTTTTGGCCTAAAAAATTTGTCCAAATTTCATGAATTTTTTTGGGTACACAAATGAAATAGGAAGAGGCTAATTTTTTTTATAGAATAAACTCATATTATCCTAGAACAGAAATACATAATAAAATGTGCACTAAAGATGTAATTTACTGTTATATCAGGGGTGAAATCTAAAGGTAATTTTTTGACGGCCTAGTTTCACAATGTAAATTTCTTATGAAAATCATTGTATCTCCTATAAAAATATGATATTTATGCATTAAAATATACCAAAACATCACGAATTCTATACAGAAAAAGATTATATAGGAGATATGCTAACTTACCTTTTGGGTATGTCAACAAAATGGCCGCAGACCGCAACAACTCTCACTGCCCAATCTACCACTTGAAATGAAGAATGGGTATGTAAATTTCAAGGTGTTATTTATTTATCTAATTATTACTGGATTGGAATAAAACTGATATGATGGCTTTCTGGATGTTTGACAATTATTTTTATCATATAAAATTTAAATTCTTTGAAATAAATTTTAGATAAAAAAATGGGTGATATCTATTTTGTAAAGATTAAAATTTCCGTATTTATACAAACAAGTAGTAAAAAAAAGAAAGTTTCATGATTTAACCTAGCTATAACTATCAGGTACAGTTCAGATACAAGACAGTTTGAAGCTATAGACAAACAGGCTTCCTGCTCCTCAAACAAGTGGTGTTTGTCATGTGGTCAGTCTTAGGTGGGCAGCTATGACAGTGAGTCCTTTCAGGAAGCTTGATGTGACCAACACAAAATTGATACCATACTTACAGCAAGAGAAAATAGAATTAGTAAACTAATAAAAGTAAAAGGATATGAAATAGCAAATTGGTAGCCAATCAAGTAAAATGAAATCAAAATAAGAAACTGCTGACCAATAAAAAGTAAAATGATATCAAATTATTATATTTACATAAACTATGATCTATAATAATAATAATAATAATAATAA
>NC_090747.1:16944936-16946475 GCF_036898095.1 Palaemon carinicauda
AGGTCAGAGAGAGAGAGAGAGAAAAAAAGCAATGCAAGTCATTAAAATGCTCAAATATGCTACGTCAATTAAGATAATGTGTTGGCCGAGAGAGCTAAGGGGATTTGGGAATTAATATAACATCAAGAACATGTGAATACCCCTTTAGCTAAGAAAGACAAAATGTATAGAAATACATACATATACATATATATATTGATATATATAATATACATATATATTATATATATATATATAATTATATATATATATATATATATACACACACACAGACACACACACACACACACATATATATATATATATATATATGTATATATATGCATATATATATATGCATATATATATGCACATATGTATATACATTATATATATATATATATATATATATACACATATAAAATGTTGTCATGCTTGTAACTGTTTAAAGATAATTAAAACACTCTGCCGTAAGCCAAGAAGTGGCCTGTTATTTGTGTTTAAACTTTGTAGGTGCACATTTCCTACCGGTATAACAACACAAGAGTATATAATTGTGTTTGTATATGCCTTTATTCGTTACACTCATAGTTATGTCATTGGCATACCCTGATTTCTACGGCTGATCTAGCTTTGAATTTTATATATACGATAATGCCCCACTCTGTGACATGTCTTTCTCTAGTGTAGTAACAGGATCCTGTGTTATCCCGTACGGTCCTGTTTAATTCAGGCCAACTCACACGCAGCCAAGACTGATATCTTTAAATAATTTTTATGACAGATTCCAATTTCTTCTTGAAAATATGAAGGTTTTTTTGCTGAAGTTGCCTTAAAGGTGAGGTAAGCCTTACTCCTCGTCTTTATAGATCATCCAGGGTTTGTAAACATGTGTACTACACGTGTTTCTGTTAGTAACTAACGGCTAATTCTCGTTCCTTGACGTTAAAAATTCTTCTTTTCCTACACTATTTACTATATTCGTATTCAAGGTATCTTTTATCGGCGGGATAATCTTTACAGTGCACTCCTCTCTGATGTAATACATTATGCCAGCTTTACCTGGGCAGTAAATGCATCCACCATTCTGAACATGAATTCATGTTCAAAATTATCTATGGTAAAACAGCACAATTTTCTAGTTTGTTACTCAGCTTGAGTGTTTGTAAAACAACCACTGACAAACACACACGTATAAGACAAAGATATAGAAAAAAAAAATATTTGTTTTGAATAATTCTTTATTGTGACGATTCAATTTTGAGAATTCTATTTTCTTATGATATACTTACATCTCGACTAAATGATTCAAAACAAGAGAAATGAAGGAGGGTTCCACCGTGCCTGAAATAATAAAATACTAGTGATTTATGAAAGAAAACATATATTTCAGACCATACATGGCAAAATACCTATAATTTACTTTAACTGAATGTGTTTTCTATAATATCAAAGAACTGAAAATAAAGATATGATATTTGATCTTTTTATTTAATTGCTAGGACTGATCTATTGTGTTACCATTGTTGAACTACTTATTGGAAAATCAAAGATATCCAT
>NC_090747.1:16951975-16959475 GCF_036898095.1 Palaemon carinicauda
TAGTCGATTTGCACTTATATTCCTCTAGGAAGTCTATGCTGGCTTTCGAAATCCCGAAACGCTTTCTCACCGCTAGGGCGAGAAAATCATGAGCTGCAGGGTCTGGGTTTTCTGTAACGAAGCGCAGACAGTCGACTTCTGGATTCGCTGGGTCAGAACTGGATGTGGTAGCGGCACGAACTTCATCTGTAGTTCCAACGCCAAGGGGAACCACATACTGTTCGGCCACTTGTGGGCCACTATTGCCGCTACCCCCCTTGAAGGATCTCAGTTTGTTGAGGACCCTCAACAGAAGGTTGTGAGGAGGGAACAGATAAATCCTGGACCATCTGTTCCAGTCGAGGGACATTGCGTCCACTGCTTCCGCTAAGGGGTCCTCGTACGGGGACACGTACAGGGGCAACTTCTTGTTGTCTTTCGTCGCAAAGAGGTCTATTTGCAGTTCTGGGACTTGATTCAGAATGAAGGAAAATGATCCTGCGTCTAAGGACCATTCCGACTCTATCGGTGTGAACCTGGATAGAGCGTCCGCTGTCACATTGCGGACTCCTTGAAGGTGAACTGCCGACAGGTACCACTTCTTCTTTTCCGCCAATCGGAAAATGGCTAACATCACTTGGTTGAGAGGTGGTGACCTCGACCCTTGTCGATTCAAGCATCTCACAACCACCTCGCTGTCCGTCACCAATCTTATGTGGATCGAGTGACGCGGGGAGACTTTCTTTAAGGTAAGGAGCACTGCCATAGCTTCTAGAAAGTTTATATGAAAGGTCCTGAATAGCTTGGACCAAGTCCCCTGGACTTTTTTCCGATGAGAGTGACCTCCCCATCCCTCCTTTGAGGCGTCTGAGTGAATCGTCATCGACGGGGGAGGTGGCTGAAGAAGAACCGACTTCTTTAGATGTCTGGCTTGGGACCAAGGTCTGAGAAGAGTACGTAGCCGAGGCGGCACTGGTCTTCTCAGGTCTCTTCGCGCGTTTGATGCATACCTTCTCCAAACTCCGGTTGCATCCTTTAGCTGTGCTCTTAGCACTGGGTCTGTCACTGAAGCAAACTGGAGAGAGCCTAGTACCCTCTCCTGTTCGCGTCTTGATATCCTTTCGGAATCTAGAAGTCTCTTGACAGAGCCCGCTATCTCCTTCCTTTTCTTCGTCGGGATGGAGAAACTGTGTGACAAAAGGTCCCAGTGGATTCCCAACCACTGGAACTTTTGGGATGGAGAAATTCGAGACTTTTTTCTGTTGATCTTGAAGCCTAGGTACTCTAGGAACTGGATCACCTGACTGGAAGCTTGCAAGCATTCGGTCTCGGATGCTGCCCACACCAGCCAGTCGTCCAGGTAGGCTACTACCTGAATTCCCTTTAGGCGTAATTGTTTGAGTGCTGCGCTCGCAAGCTTCGTGAAAATTCTTGGGGCTATGTTTAGCCCGAATGGCATGGCTCTGAAGGCGTACAGTCTCCGTTGTAGCCTGAACCCTAGGTAGGGGGAGAGTCGACAGCTGATTGGAATGTGCCAATAGGCGTCTGACAAGTCTATAGAGACTGAGTATGCCCTCTTGGGCAGTAAGGTCCTTATGTGTTCCAGTGTTAGCATCTTGAATTTGCAATTCACTATGAACTTGTTGAGTGGTGACAAGTCCAGAATGACTCTGAGCTTTTCCGAGTCCTTCTTGGGAACACAAAACAGCCTCCCTTGGAATTTGATGGACTTCACCTTTCGGATCACATTTTTCTCCAACAGTTCTTGAACGTACTCCTCCAAAACGGGGGTGGAGTGTTGGAAAAACCGAAGGCATGGGGGTGGAGTGCTGTACCAGCTCCAACCCAGTCCATTCTTGAGTAGGCTTTGGGCCCAGGGATCGAAGGTCCAGCGATCCCAAAATTTCATCAGTCTCCCTCCTACCGGTATCATTTCACTTGGACTGCCGTCCTGAGGTCTTGCCTCCCTGACCACGACCACCTCTGAATCCCCTTCCCCTTGAGGGGCGCCTAGACGAGCCTCTGGCTGCTCCTCTAGGTTTTGCACGAAAGGAAGAAGACTGTCCTTCGAACGTTGGGGCGAATGTGGTTGACTGACCTGGCACAGCCTGGGGTACCCATTGAAAAGCAGTCGGGGTTTGTGCCACCATCTGGGGCACTGGAGGCAAAGGCAATTGCAGTTGCTGTTGCTGTCTATAAGGCTTGGCTGGCTGAGATGGTAGCCTAGTCCTTATATTCTTCCTCTTTGGTTGAGGACCCTCATCCGGGGAAGATTTTCTTTTGATAGCCAGGCCCCACTTCTGGAGAAGGTTTCTATTCTCCACGGCGGCCTTATCAACAACCTCTTTGACCACATCGGTAGGGAAAAGGTCTTTTCCCCAAATGTTGGAGGAGATTAATTTCCTTGGCTCGTGTCTCACCGAAGCCCCGGTGAACACGAACTCCCTGCAAGCTCTCCTTGCCTTGATGAAGCCATAAAGGTCCTTCGTCACTGTGGCTAGGTGAGACTTAGCCACTACCATGAACATTTCATGGACCTTAGGGTCACTTGCCATTGTCTCAAGAGTAGTCTGATGAGACATTGAGGCAGCCAGTCTTTCTTTGGTCTCGAACTCTCTTCGTAAAAGAGATTCGGACAGCTTGGGGAGGTCCTCGCCGAATTGCCGTCCGGCAATATCAGCCTCCAACTTTCCCACTGAGAATGTCAGATGGACATCCTTCCAGTCTTTGTGGTCCATAGGCAGAGCCAGCGACAAGGGTTTACACTCCTCCAGGGAGGGGCAAGGCTTGCCGGACTCGACTGCCTTTAGGACAGCCGCAAACCCTTTTTGTAAAAAGGGGAAGGCTCTATCAGGAGAGGACACAAAAGAAGGGAGCTTCTTGCTCAATGCAGCTACCTTCGAATTAGAGAAGCCCCTCTCTTTCATCGAGGATGAAAGTAGGGCTTGAGCCTTAGCGTGGTCCATAATAATGACCTCCTTCGGCTCTGTCTCCTCCCTTGAAGCTGGTTCTTTTCTCAGCCGGACATAGCAGTCCGGATATGATGCCTTGCTGGGCCAGAATTCTACCTCCTCTAGGGGAACTGAACCCAGCTTATCCGAGATGACGATCTTTCCAGTCATCATCGGCATGTGCTCAGCATACCTCCATGGGTTAGCATCTGAGCATATGGGAAGGTCTTTCACATTGAGCCTTTTCTGGGGCCCATGTGATTCTGCTAGGGACTGCATACGCAGTTCCATTGCAGCCGCCTTCTCCTGATTCTCCTTCTGCATTTGTTGGATCATTTCAACAATCGAAGAGAGGGCCTGTCCCAGTTCTACTGGGAGACCAGCCGATGTTGAGGGGATAGGCTCCGGCATCTGAACCGGAGTAGCCGACACCTCGTCGACCTCATCCTCTACGACATCCGGGGTTTGAACTTGATCCTGACCTTCTGCCAGGAGGTCTTCTTCCAAACGTTCGTCCAGGTCAGACATCCTGTCACACAACTGGATGTCTTGCATCGCATCTGCGACTTCCTCGTCCACCTGGACTTGATCTTGAGGGATCTCCTCTTGAGGCTGGGGAATCACTGCCTCAGCTGATGCCTGGGGAAAAAGATACGCCCTCATCTTCTCACTTGGAAGATAAGGGCCAGAGGTGTTCTTCTTGAAGCCCCTTACCCAAGTACGAAGCTTTTCCCTTGCTATATCCCTTGATTCCGCCGTTCTAGGGGAATCAAAAGCCTCAGTAATCAGGTTAGTGCATACAGTACATACCTGAGGGTCCCAATACTGGAGATCATCCTTGGAGACAGCGCATGCTGCGTGTCTCCTACAACACTCATGTCCGCAGAGGTTCTTGCTGCGGACATTGCAGAAAACATTTCCGCACTTCGGAGGGTCCTCCTGTAAAGAGAAGAAATTTCCATGAGTATCAAGTGAACTATGTATCACTGGATATGCATAGTATAGCATAACAATTCATAAAGGAAAGACACACACTTGTGTTTCCCTCACAACCCATTGCTGCAGCCTTCCAGATAATAAAATCAAAATGGTTTATCTCTTCTAGAGTAACCAATGCAAGGTTTCCAGAGGAAACAGGTGGAGCTCACACCTAGGCAATGATTTTAAAATCCTGGATAATAGACAGGGAAGAACTCTGCTTCCTATCTGAGGGCAACAGCAAAGGGCTGTGCAAGAAAACACAATAGTGTTAGAAGACACAGTGCTGTACCTAAACCTTTACTATAGTTTTCTTCTTACTGTATATGCTATACAGAAGAATACTAGTACAGTATAGGAGGATGTGTGCCGGCCTGCCTTTGCCGGCCGGCACACACCACAACTAGCTTTAAAGTATACTACTTAACAGCTATAGGGCGGCAGCACTCTGGTTCAAATGCCTGTGCCGGTCGGCAGCAGCTGCCGGCCGGCAACAGCCAGTGTTGGCCGGCAATGACTGCCGGCCAGCAACTACACAAGGTAGTACCCAGCTGCCGGCCACACTCTTGGTGACCGGCAGACAAGGACTGACATAAGCCGGCCGGCAAAGGTACAAGACCGATGCCAGCCGGCAGCAAAAGAACCAGAAGACTACACCTGCCCGGCTGCCGGCCTCATAGGCCGGCAGCCGGGACAGGTACAGCACTAGAAGAAAATAGAATGGATGCCGGGATAAGAGTGTACACAACCCCCCAACCCCGGCAACCGAAAGAGTGCATATAAGGAAGGGGAGAAACTTAATTCAGGCTTCCTTGACCAATGCCGTCCGGCTCTGCCAGCAGGCATGGATGAGGGACCAAGAGAGGTCCGGGCAGCACTCGAAAACATAAGACCCTTGCCGGCCAGCATCTCTGCCGGCCGGCAATGGGCTTAGTCAATTCCACATCCCAACCTATACTAGGTCCAGAAGTAGAACGACGTACAGTACAGTAATACCCCTGCCGGCCAGCTCTGCCGGCCGGCAAGGTACAGTACAGTAATGGCTAGGCCATTACGGAGATAGAGGGGGAAGGGACAAGAGGGTCCTGCCAACCTTGCTTTAGTGACAGATCACCCGCAGCCAAGAACTTTGTCTTAGCCTAAGGGAGATCTAAGGGAAAGGGCCAGCAATACTTGCCAGCTTCCAGAGCACCAAAGCAAGGAAGGCGTTGCTACTCCCAAGGGAAGAACTTATCCTCCCCCGAGAACAGCAACAGGACTTAGTCTGGTCGATCACAAAAGAAGGAATCATAACTTACAGAAACCTTCGGTAGTGACCTAAGGGAGCTAAGCTCCCTTTGAAAGTGTTAGGTCAGCGAGGGAGACTCTGCCCCAAGCCAGACAACACGGACTCAGACTAAAAACTCTGTTGTTCTGTCCCTCTTTGAACCAGACTTACTGGAACAGGAAGGTACAGTAACACCCTAGTATAGTTTTATCGAAAATAAATTCGGAAAAAACCACTTAGGGATAAGCCCAAGGCTTAAACAGAGGGAAAGGGATTGCATACCTTCTCCGAAGAAAAGAAAGCAACCGGGGAGTATGATAAAGTATACTAAGGCTCCATAAGCAATTAGCCTAGGCACCAAGAGAATCGATTACCTAAATCACCGAAACTCACACGTATACAATCTTGGAAATATTCCACACAGTCTTAAATGTATAAAATATAGCCTAAAGCTTCAATAAAATTTTAATTACACTCGGAAAAACCAAAATCATGCATGAAGTACTAGGACCAAACGACTAGGCTACATGGCCTAGCGTAGGCCAGAATGGCGAATACTTCGCCAAATAATACTAAGCACGAAAGGAAATCCTATGTAAAGCTAAATAGCTAAAATTTATTAAAGCAAAACAACCAGGAATGTCACTCTGACTAACTAATTTATACCTAGCGAGTGACAGTGTCCAGGACACCTCTGGTAGGCTACGGCTCTTGTATCAAAGATTAATCCTATTAATCACTCAAAATTTTACCAAGAGCCTACATTTATACATAACAAACACTATACTCAACTTATCCGAGGCCAACGAAGACGGAGAAGCCATGAAAAGCTGAATAAATCCAAGATTTGCGAGAAAAACAGGAAAAAACACCGAGTTGTTAAGCTACGCAAAAAGAAATACAGATGGCGCCAGGATTGGCGCCAGGCACGCATACGAATCGGGGGATAGGGAAGCCTTGGGAGCGGCTCCCCTTTTTCTTTCCCGAATTCGTATCTCGTCAATCACCTCCTACGAGACGAAATCTCTGTTCAGGTCGTAGATTGCCATGTGACGTGTCTAGAATACGTCCTCTGATATGTCGCGATATCCCTTTCACGAGGGATACTCGCTCCAGGAGTTAGAATTCTGGTACCTTAAGGTAAATTCTCTGGGAATATCGCCGTAGTTGTAATATACCCTAGGAAGCTACCCTATAGGAACTTCCATCAGGACGACATGGCTTGAGCCCAAAAATATATATATATATATATATATATATATATATATATATATATATATATATATATATATATATATATATATATATATACATACATATATATATATATATATATATATATATATATATATATATATATATGTATATATATATAAATAAATATATATATATATATATATATATATATATATATATATATATATATATATATATATATATATATATATATTTATATCTATATTTATACACATATGTATATGCATATATATATATATATATATATATATATATATATATATATATATATATATATATATATATATATATATATATTGTTAATCAGAAATTCGATTTTTTAATAAAATCACAAACACTTATTGTAAATGATTACACATAAATAGGGTATTTTTCCGAATAAGGATACCCTATCGAAATTTTTTTTTCACAAAAATAAGGAGTAATTCTAGATATTTAGAGACATTTTGATGCTTATGGTGAAAAATATAAGAAAAATGACCATTCTTAACACCTCAGCTAGTTTATGATTTAACGTGGGGATAGAATCAACATTATTTTCTTAAAACAAAATATTTCTCTTTTTTTTTTCTTTTTTTTTGTGTGTGTGCTGAATGTCATCTGCAGCCAATTAAAAGGCTTTTCCGCAATATAAAAGGAATCCTCTAAATACCAACGGTTCTCAATGACACCGATTAGCTTTTGTTGACGGGTGTTATTGATTAGTTATTCTTTACTGGAAAAGCAATTTCTTTTATTGTGCGCAGGCTGGTTTCCTTTTTGGAACGGTATTTTGAAAAATATTTACGTAGGTGCACATCAAAACAAACTTCTTTTTGGAGGTGCATTGGGGCAGCTAACGTAAAAATAGAGCAAACTAATGCAAGATAATTACCCGTATGTATATTTCTTGGCTACAAATACTACACTACATTCCTATTCCTGTGGAAAAGTAGACATATTTGACACTAAAAAAAACTGGAATAATAGAATGATAGTGAGAGGCAAGGTATTTAGAATGATTATAAAACTTTTAGTAAAAATAGAATAGCTGGTCTGAGGTTCCCTATCAATAAAAGTCATCTGATG
>NC_090747.1:16969475-16971975 GCF_036898095.1 Palaemon carinicauda
TTATGAGAAAACCACCATTTTTGTTATACAAATATAAGAAAGACTACCAAACTCCTTTTTAGATCACGTAAAGTCTCTTGAGCAATCGCATGGCTATTTGGGGGTAACAAATTAATGAGCATAATAACTGTATAAGATTATTACATGCCAAATAAAGATAGGTTCGGAAGTGTATATTGAAAATAATTGTCTCCCCGATAATTAGGGGACCTCAGATTATTGAAAGTTTTAAGGAATATGATACAAAAACATTTGATAAAGTTAGGAGTAATATTGATAAAGAATCAATATAGGCTGATAGATGAATCAACTTTTACAAATGTACTAAATTATTGGCAAGATTAATAATATAATGAGGGTAGTAGAATAAAAAAAAAAAATCTTTTATAGGCACTGCATTGGCTGTTACTGGGTGTAAGAAAAAAAAACAACATTTTAATTCTAAATGATAGACTGCATAAAATAGAAGCTGGAAAAAAGTTGAATTGAAAAAATATGTTAAACAAGTCAACCTGAACAAACCTGATAAAATTAAAGAATAAGATAATATTGAAACAATTCAATGTGTAAAATGTAAAATAGGGAACATCGGAACGTTGTTTGTTTAAAAGTTATTTCAAGTTCAGTCATTATTACACAGAAAATAATGACATTCCTTGCACCCTTTCCCTTTATAAATTGAAATGAAACAGTAAGTGTGGAGAACGCATGAACTTTAATATTGGTATTGATATAAATAAACAATTAATCTTCCTCTGAAAGAAGGGGAGATAGAAAGTGATACTATTAAAATAGATTGTCAATGATTTTTTTATGTTTACATGGATTGCTGAATAATAACATTGAGATGTTGGATTTTTGTAATTTGAATGCTAGGATCTGCTTTTAAAGTCATTGAAATAGAGAGGTGGAGTTATCGTTTATGTGAATCAAACAGAAATACCTAAAGATATCAGAAATGGTATAACTGAGGTTTAATTATCCATAAAGTGTCTTTACTATGCTCCAAGTGTGTTTCTTCATTATGCGATAATTAACGTCTTGATTATAAAGAATTGTGGAACTAAAGTATACAACTAAATTTGGGCATTTACAGGTAGTAGAAATTAAATGTTTTTTACTGATTATACAGTGTTAAATAAACAAGAATTAGAATCATTTTCAAAGAAGTTTAATGTGTTTCTCATAATGATTGTTAGCAAATCGAACAGAATGAGTGATCTAATATTGATTATTATAGGGAAGACAGTAAACTAATATTTTTTCCATGCTAATATACAGTGGATGAGTATGGTTTACACAGGAAACAGGATGCATGGCCATATGGTGTCATTAATATTTCAATTTCTTGAATTAAGGAAGAAAGAGTCAGTGGTGAATTATATTGATTTTGTGAACATGCATGTTGAGAGAGACACGCAAATTAGTAGAGAGAGAGAGAGAGATTAAAACCAATGTGGTTAGGTATGATATTTGGGTTTTGTAAAGCAAGGGATTTTGTAAAGTAACATCCTATTTCCAAATGAAGAAATCCAAACGTCACAGAGGTTGTTGATATATATATATGTATATATATATATATATATATATATATATATATATATATATATATATATATATATATATATATATATATAAATAACTGAAAACGCAACACACTTGTAGATGTCGGAGAAAGGAAAAGATGACATAAGGTCTAGACTTTATTTGGTCTTACAAACGCAAGGTAGTCAAGATCTAATTGTGCTGGACGGAAGAGAAATCAACGTGTACAGTAAGGCCAAGCGACAATGGAATTGTGAGACAATGTAATGTGACTCACTACAGCCTATGGACAAGCCGCCATATTGGAACACACCCCAAACACAAACCGTATAAAAGAAGGAAAATTTGGAGTAAGATGTTAGTCCAGTCCAACAGCATCAGTTATCAGCTAAGCAAGATCTACCTGATCTCTTAGGACCCACCCCTTTGGGGTCAGGTGTTCGCCTACTCACATTCGTCTCCCCAATAATGGGCAGATAAACACCAAACAACACAGTCAACCGATTTTGAAATTGTCGCCATCCAGACATGGTATAAAAGAAACCTTTGAAGAGGACAGGAGATTGTCTGATTCCCGCCAACATTCTACAATAAGAGAGAAAGTCGACAGCAGAAGATGGAATAGCAACATTGGGTCCTTTAGGGAGGAACACAGTCGAAGGGCTTACCATTCCAGGAAAACAGTTGTGCATCCTTCCCCACCGACTCAGTAAACATTTTATTGCTAAATTTCCTACGCAGTATTTGTACTAGTAAAGTAATGAAACTACACGGTACTATTCATTCTCTATGAATCTTGGGAGTAACTAATGATTTGAAAGTTTTCTACCCTAAACAAGTAAGTAATTCTTTTTTCTTTGAAATTTTTTTGAAAAGGCTCTACTGATAAAGCTTAAAACATTCAAAGCTCCACATATGTAGACAGGCTGAAAGAGAAACCCCATGTCTCTTTATG
>NC_090747.1:17001975-17016975 GCF_036898095.1 Palaemon carinicauda
GTTTCTTGCAATGTAGAAAAAAAAAACCTATATTCTTATTTTAGTATTAGTAAATTTTCACAATATCGTCTAATTCCTGAATACTAGCTACTTCTTGTCACAAATCATTTTACGGTAAATACTTCAGGTCCATCTATTGTCTATCATTCTCATCATATGTCCTTCCCATGTCCATTTCTTCATCTTAAATGTTGTACCAACCGTGTGTCACACAATTGTACATAATTATTTTGTATATATTATGCTTGTATCTGCGCTCTTCCCTCGCACTAAAAAGAACCTGAATGATCATGTCTCCGTTTTGCTCTGTAACATTGTCTGTCTCTCGAACAGGTCATGTCCTGTTGCCTTGAGGTTTTGTATATAAAGAAGAGTGTTCCTTAATAAATAACTCAGTCGTTTCCAATCTGCCTTTGAGTTCACAACTCCTCTCTCGGCTCGTCACATTGGTGACCCCGGAAGTCGACTCGGTCCCACTGCCTTCCACCCCCACCTCCCTCGCCCCTCCATTGTTGGTAATATGACGGAGGCGGACTCTACCCCAGCAGTTGGCACTGCGGCCGCTCCATTGAAACTTTCACCGTTCGCTAGCGGAGAAGCGTTCGCTTGGTTTTAACGCGCTGAAGTCCACTTCCTTATCAGGGGCGTGACTCGCTCAACCACCAAAGCGGATTATGTTCTCGCGGAGATACCCCAGGACACCTTCCCAGAAATATCCGACTGGCTTTGTGAACAAGGAGACACCCCAATAGCCTATGACGTCCTCAAATCATACCTTCTGCAGCAGTACTCGCCGTCGCCAGCCGCCCGTATAGCAAAGCTTTTTCAGCTCTCGCAACAACCGTTGGGGGACCAAAGGGCTTCGCTTGCCCTCAGGGAAATGACCAGTATCGCTCGCCTTCTACCTGCCGCAGACGGCTCTCCTCGTGAGGTGAACCTACTCCGTGCCCTTTGGATACGCCGTTTACCTGAACCTGTGCGCGCTGCCATACCCGATGTCGATAGTTTACCCATAAAGGACTTGATGACCAAAGCCGACGCCCTTATGGACAGTCACTTCAAGACCTCCATCAACGCCTCCACCTCTGACGACGAGGATGCCTATTCAACGTCAACCGAAGCTGACAAGAATGCCGTAGGACATACACGCCTACTCCGTGACGTGCCGAAGCGGCGACAAAGCCGCCCACCACCCACCAATCGCTCGCGCCCCAACGAACGACTTCTACAGCCACTTACTACCTCCCATCCGCCGCAGTTTTGCTACTACCACTTCAGATTCGGGGCAACCGCGAAGAAATGTGCCAAAGATTGTCAGTGGCTAAAAAAACGTGTAAGTAGGCCATCGCTTGTGGCGGTGGCCTCCCATGTTTCTAATCTTTTCTTTTTACAGGATGCAGGAACGGGCGTGCGATTTTTGGTAGACACGGGTGCTTGTCGTTCTCTTTTGCCAAGGAAACTCTTCAAGGCACAACGTAGTCTGTCTACATCTGCCGACGTCCGCTTGGTAGCTGCCAACGGATCTGCGATACCCACCTACGGTTACGAGAACCTCACATTATCGTTCGGAAACGGTAAATTCAATTGGAAGCTTCTCGTTGCTGACGTCACAATGCCAATCCTAGGTGCGGATTTCCTCTCTCATTTCCACCTTCTGGTCGATGTCGCCCACCGACGATTGGTCAACGCAGACTCGTACTTGTCGACACCTCTTTAACCCGCCCCCTCTAACCTCGCTCTCCACATCAGCGCACCCACGGATGCCTATGCCCACCTCCTCACGTCGTACCCGGAAGTTTTCCGTCCAGAACTTCGCCAAACGCCCACGGTTCCTGCCAAGCACGGTATTTATCACCATATCAAGACGACGGGACCCCCAGTCTTCGCAAAATTCAGACGTCTGGCACCAGAATGATTGGCAGCCGCCAAACAGACGTTCGCCGAAATGGAGAAAATGGGCCTTTGCCAAAAGGCCTCCAGCCCATGGTCGTCACCCTTACACATCGTTCTGAAGAAAGACGGCTCCCTCCGTCCGTGCGGGGATTACAGGCACCTGAACATGCAAACAGAACTGGATCACTACCCCCTCCCAAACATTGCCACGTGACCTACCTGCACAAAGCGAAGGTTTTCTCTATGCTCGACCTCCTGAAGGGGTATTATCAGGTGCCTATGAACCCAGAAGACATCCCCAAGACCGCCATCACCACTCCGTTTGGCACATACACCTTCAATTACTCCTGTTTTGGCCTTCGTAATGCTGGGGCAACGTTTCAACGTCTCATGGATGGCATCTTAGGGGACCTCCCTTTCTGTGTATGTTATGTGGACGACATACTTGTGTTCTCCTCCTCAAAAGAGGAACACCTCCGTCACCTGCGCATCGTGCTCGACCGCCTGCAACAAAACGGCCTTGTAGTCCGGTACGACAAGTGTACCTTTGGCGCCAACGAAGTGTCGTTCTTAGGGCACCGTATCACTCCTGAAGGAGTCCATCCCCTCCCTGAGAAGGTAGCAGCCGTTCAGAATTTCCCCACGCCCTCGACCGTCAAAGCTCTGCAGGAATTCTTGGGCATGATCAACTATTATCACTGTTTTCTGCCAACCATTGCCGCCACTCTTGCTCCCCTCTACGCCTCCTTCAAGGGTAAGCCAAAGGACCTGAAGTGGGGTCCCCTTCAAGAAGCAGCCTTCTGCAATGCAAAGAAGGCCCTATCAACTGCTGCGGCTCTCACTTTTCCTATCCCACACGCCCCTCTCCTTCTCTCCACCGATGCCAGCGACGTCGCTATTGGTGCAGTACTCGAGCAGGTGGTCAAAGGCTCGCCCCGTCCATTGGCCTTCTTCAGCAGAAAACTGTCCAAGGCAGAATCGGGTTATTCTACCTTCGATCGAGAATTGCTGGCGGTGCACTTGGCTGTCCGTCACTTTCGCCATTTCTTAGAAGGTACACCCTTCGTCATTCGTACAGACCACATGCCTCTGGTGCACGCCTTCATTCGACAGTCTGACGCCTGGTCCGCCCGTCAACGCCGACATCTCCCCGCCGTGGCTGAATACAATTGCACCCTCCAATACGTCCCTGGGAAAATGAATCCCGTTGCCGATGCCCTGTCAAGAAACACGTTGGCTGCCGTTCAACTGGGATTGGATTACAACGCCCTGGCTGAAGCCCAACGACAGGATCCAGAGTATCAAGCTTGTAGGACATCCTGCACGTCCCTCCGTTGGGAGGATTTTCCCCTCGAAGACTCCAACACCACCCTCCTCTGTGACGTCAGTACTGGTAGACCGCGACCTTGGATTCCTGCTCCCATGCGCCGACAGGTGTTTGATTTCATCCACGGCCTTTCACATCCCTCGTGCCGTTCTACTGCACAGCTGCTGAAGGCAAAGTTCATTTGGCACGGCATTTCTAAGGATGCTAAGGATTAGGTCCGTGCGTGTACTTCTTGCCAAACTTCCAAAGTTCATCGTCACACGGATTCAGGAGTGGGCACCTTTCCTCAACCTCAGCGTCGTTTCGCACACATTCACGTCGACGTTGTAGGCCCCCTACCCACATCACAAGGACATCGTTACCTGTTTACCGTCATCGACCGCTCCACTCGTTGGCCTGAAGCCATTCCCATGGAAACTGCAACGTCCGCCTCATGTACATCTGCCTTACTCTCTGGATGGATTTCAAGATTCGGTATCCCTGAGCATATTACTTCTGACAGGGGAACAACTTTCACATCTCAATTATGGACGTCATTAGCGAATCTCCTGGGCATCACCCTACATCAGACAACGGCCTACAACCCCGCTGCCAATGGAATGGTTGAACGTTTTCATCGCACCCTCAAAGCAGCTTTGATGTCCCGCTGCAAGGATTGCAACTGGTTTACTCAGCTTCCCTGGGTCCTCCTTGGACCAAGGACCACTCCTAAAGACGCCCTCGATGTCTCGGCAGCCGAAATGGTGTATGGCGACCCGTTGGTCGTCCCTGCCGAATTTTTTCCTTCTACAACCTCCTCCGATGATCTCCAGCGCATACGTCACGTCGTGGGAAAATTTACTCCGTGCCGCCAGACTTACAAGCCCCCAGCGAAGCATCACATACCAACGGACTTGCACTCTGCAACGCACGTCTTCCTGCGCAACGACACCAGCAAGCCACCACTAACGCCCCCTTACACGGGCCCTTTCCTTGTGATCCGACGCAGCCCGAAAGCATTCCTCCTAAACATTCGGGGCAAAGAAGACTGGGTCTCCATTGATCGTCTAAAACCTGCTTATCTTCTGCCAGATGACCTGCCTACAGTTCGCCTCTCTAGATCAGGGCGCCCTATTTAACATGTACAGTATGTCATTTTTAGGGGGGGAGCCATGTACCAACCGTGTGTCACACAATTGTACATAATTATTTTGTATATATTATGCTTGTATCTGCGCTCTTCCCTCGCACTAAAAAGAACTTAAATGATCATGTCTTCGTTTTGCTCTGTAACATTGTCTGTCTCTCGAACAGGTCATGTCCTGTTGCCTTGAGGTTTTGTATATAAAGAAGAGTGTTCCTTAATAAATAACTCAGTCGTTTCCAATCTGCCTTTGAGTTCACAACTCCTCTCTCGGCTCGTCACAATGTTGTTAGAATATCCTCTACTTCAGTTTGCTCTCGTATCCATGTTGCTCCTTTTCTTTCTCTTGGTGTCATTTCCATCATTATCCTTTATATAGCTCTTTGAGTTGCAACAATCTTATGTTCTAGGGCTTTAGCCAGGCTACAAGTTTTTGATGCCTAAGTTAATACTGATAGGGCCATATCATTAAATGTATTTCTTTTTTAAAGAAAGTTGCACCTAACTTTTCATTATCTCAATTTATCTAGTAAATGTTTTCCTTTTATTGATTATATTTCTTTCAATTTCAGTCTTGTGTCCTAAGGAAACAATTACCGTGTGTCATATCTCATATATATTGCCTCTCCTCATTTTCATTGAACATTATCATAGTTTTAATCAAATCCATTTCTCTTTTTTTCTATTCTATCGTGCAGCATCTTTTGTAAATCCTCCTCTGATTCACTAATCACAACTACGTCATCTGCAAATCTTAAATTGTTAATGTATTCCCCATTAATAACATTTATTACATTTCCATAATATAAATCTGAAAATCTTCCTCTAGATATGCATTGGATAACTTAGGATATATGGGGTTTCCCCGTCTAATTTTTTTCTCATAGGTTTCTGATGCCTATTGTAAGTTAATACTGGTATGACCATCACATTAAGCCCCTTTTTTCAGAGAGAAAGTGGCATCTTGTTTTCAGATTGTCACTTTGTTTACCAAATGCTCTCCATACCATTATTATACTTCTTTTAATTTCGGTCTTGGGTCATGGTGAAACACTTACTGTCTGTCCTAAGTATGCGTTTTCATGAATAATCTCTCTCTCTCTCTCTCTCTCTCTCTCTCTCTCTCTCTCTCTCTCTCTCTCTCTCTCTCTCTCTCTCTCTCTCTCCTTGCTATTATTCTGATCTATTTTTGGAAGGATTTTTTGCTTCATCTTAACAAATATATTCTTCCGGGGGATAAAATCCTTAATTTGCGTAAATTGTATAATCACAAACGTTGCCTGAATCCCTTTCATTACCTCTAATGAGCGTAAACTTTATTTATTTGATGACTTGCCTCTAATTCCATTAATAATACACAAACTTTGAAATGTAATGTAATTACAGTACTTGAAAATCTTTGCGAGCAAATGTTTTCCACTGAATGATGTATTACTGTTCTGGTTTATTAAAAAGTATATTGATGAAAAAGATATTAATATATAATTGGCTAATAATTTGCGTTCCTCTATCCAGCAATCACTTGTACTTGTATAAATGTTTTATTTAATGAATCTTCTGATACATAGTTCTAAACATAGAAGACGTTACTAGAAATAATACAGGTTTTTCCAATTATGTTTGCCAATCGATTATTTCCTGAGTAGATAATTCATAAGAAACATTTCAAACAAGGACTTTGTTTTACATGTCAATTCTATCACTATCTCAACATATTCTTCAAGTTGAATGTACATGAATATCAATTTACATCTTATTTGGACTTTTCTCTCTCTCTCTCTCTCTCTCTCTCTCTCTCTCTCTCTCTCTCTCTCTCTCTCTCTCTCTCTCTCTCTCTCTCTCTCTCTCTCGCTATTATTCTGATAATTTTACATTTTTTTACTGTTGTCTCAATTTAACAAGCGTTGCGTAACACAGCTGTATCTCTAAAAAGGATACCTTACAATTGGGTGGTATTTCTTTAAATCAGAAACATCGGTGTTTCAGCGTAGACCTTATTAAAAAAAAAAAAAAAATTGACTTGGTTAGCCGTCTCTGACCCAGACATAGGAGGAGCTTGAATAAATGAACTTGCTCTCCAACATTTACTATGTATCTAGTCTAAGGTCACGAGTTTTAATATGAATATTGTCTGCAAGTATCATATGTCATTAAAAATTTGATATAAAAACGATATGAATTCATCACGAAATGTATCTCAAAATTAATTCAAACTCCAAATTACTCCTCAAAAAAAGAATATATATATATATATATATATATATATATATATATATATATATATATATATATATATATATATATATATATATATATATATATATATATATATATATATATATATATATATATATATATATATATATATATATATATATATATATATATATATATATATATATATATATATATATATATATATATATATATATATATATATATATATATATATATATATATATATATATATATATATATATATATATATATATATATATATACATATATATATATATATATATATATATATATATATATATATATATATATATATATATATATATATATATATATATATATATATATATATATATATATATATATATATATATATAAATATCATGAGAAGAGAATATAGTTTTATATAAAAAAGAAGTGGAATAATCAGTGTACCTAAAAATAGTTATCCTTTTACATAATCCAAGGGAGACTGTTACTTTTTCATAAAAAGGTTGTTTATATGTAACTAAATACACATTTGTTACTCACTGTATTCTTGATCCTAATGATTTGTACTTCATTATAACGATGAAAATAATATGTTATATAAATAAGTATCGAAAAAGAAACAATTTAACTTTTTAAATCTACTGTGAAATTATAAATATAACAAAAAAATCATGAATATTAACTACATGTTAACAGACAAGCTTCAGAATAATTCCTGTAATTTGAATAAATTTCAGACTAACATTCTATTGTAAATCTGGCCTTTAATTTCATAATAAGATCTTATAGTCGGTGCCATTATTGAATTGAACACTTAAATAAGCTTTTATAATTAGATTCAAAAGATTAATAATGTTAAACAATATCACTCGTCACGGTTACGCCAGTTGCAATCCAAATCCCTATGTTTTATAAAAAAAATTTGATGTACGACGTATCAATTACTTGTGTGCCTGAATCTTTGCTTAATTCTGCTTTAAGGTGTATATTCATAACTGAAAGTATACTCCACATTATTTTTGTAGATTAGAATTTTCCCTCTCATAAGATGTATATCATGTATTTAGTAGAAAAACAGAAAACATGAGGAAAAATAGTCATCATAAGATTAATGAATAAGCATATACAATGGGATGATTTTAGAAACTGGTAAAAAGGAATTTGATGATTATGAAAATTACTAAAATATAAACTGCAATTTGCTCTTTTTTTCTATGAATTCTTTCTGAAGAATATTCATATAAAAAACAAGATAGTCTCCTTTTCACATTATTTTTATTCTCTAATCGAATTTATATAACATCATCGAATATACTGTGTCTTTAACGTTCTTTCCCTCCGCTTCCATCTTGTCCATATCATTAGAGTATACATTTATCATCATTAACTTCTCTGATTTTTATAACTCCGTGCTCCAAAATCTGTTATAATTATTCGATTTGTTGTTGTTGTTGTATCTTAGTCCCCTAGGTTTACTTAAACCCATGATTAATACTTCCTTTTGCGAGTTATGTCTGGTCATTAAAAGAGCTTATCCCAGGTATATCAGGATTATTTTTGTTAGAACGTTAATATTACCTTAATTCAGCCAAAACTTACTGAAATCATATACATTATACGCCTCAACTGGACAGTAATTACTAAAGTCACATTTTTATCGTGATAATTATTCATCTTCACTTTAGTTATTGCAGATCCAAAGAAAGGTAACCTTGGAAGTTTATAGCAGTGAACCCTGGATATCACGATTACGCCTGTTACGCTCATTTCGAAAGGAATTTGCACAATTTTAATGTTCAACTGAGAGTACGGCTCTCTTCTAAAAAAGAAAAGAAAAGAAAGTTTAGATATATTACTGATGAAATAGTTTAAGAATATCGATTCAAATAATCAAAAATCGAAAAAAGATACAATTTCCTCACTCGTATTTTAATATAATAAAAACTATTAAATGGTGATTTGTTGTCAAACTGTCAATCAATGGCAATCCTTGCCATGAAAGGATGATAGGATATTAGTATGTTTAATGTTTCTGGAGCACATCCCAAAAGAAATCTGGATTCCTGAGGTCATAGCATCCAAAAAAGAAAGAGTCCTTCTTAGTATGGTTACTTTAGTCCATTAATCGTAAAGGTACATCTGGGTTTGGCATTGGATCTAGGAAAGGAGAGTTTAGGTGGCACTGATTAACTATGTTCCTGCGAGTATGTGAGTGGCCTTTTAACAAATAAGAAGCACCTCTTGATCATATGAACTCAAGTAATAAGGAAAACAGAATTTTAATATGAACAAATACATATTGAACTTTGTATGAGAAACAAGTTATAATGAAATACGGAACCTATTGCGAAAATATCGGAATTAGAGATGTGACTTAATTTAATATTATAAAAGTAAAAAGAATTATAAGGTAGGTAGAGATAAACTCCGTAATGAATATGATTTTGATACTTTTTTGTTGCTTTATCTCTATTCAATCCCCTTATTAGAACTTTTAGCAAATGCATCTTTGTATAGGCACCATACATATATAATATCATCATCATCATCATCATATCCTCCTACGCCTATTGAAACAAAGGGTCTCGGTGAGATTTCGCCAGTCGTCTCTATCTTCAGCTTTTAATTCAATACTTCTCCATTCATCATCTCCTACGCCATGATTCATAGTGTTCAGCCATGTAGGTCTGGGTTTCCCAGCTCTTCTAGTGCCTTGTGGGGCCCAGCTGAACGTTTGGTGAACTAATACCTCTTGAGGAGTACAAAGGGCATGTCAAAACCATCTCAATCTACCCCTCATCATGATCTCATCCACATCTGCCTCTCAAGTAATTTCTTTTATTGTTTGATTTTTAATCCTGTTCTGCCATTTAACTCCTAATATCATTCTGAGGGCTTTGTTCTTAAATCTTCTAAATCTATTAGAGATTGTCTCATTGTCATATCATGACTCATGTCCATAGAATAAAACCTATCACACTAAACTGGTATATAGTCTCATTTTTATATGTATTTTCAGATGATTTGATTTCAAAATTTTGCTAAACCCAGTCAGTGTCTAATTGGCTTTTTTCAATCTTTCACTAAACTCTAATTCTCAAGACCCTTTACTGAAGATCACAGTTCCGAAATATTACCTCTCTAATCATTTCTCCTTTCAATGATATTTCATCTTCCATTGCATACTCCGTTCTCATTATCTCTATCTATCTTTTATTTATCTTTAGCCAAAACTCATGTGATATTTCATGCATTCTGATAATCAAGTATTGCAAATCCTGTGGTGTTTTGCTAACAAGGATAGCATCATCAATATACTTTAGGTTTCTTAAATTCCTATCACCAATCAAGTCCAATCCTTCTCAGATATCTCCGACTGTTCTACGCAATGCAAAAGCTATGAAGAAAATATTCAACATAGGCGACCACACATTCCCTTGGAGTACTCGGCTGTTCACTGGAAATTCATTTGATAAGACTCCATCAACATCAACTTTGCACTTGCTATGCTCATGAACAGACTTAATAAAATTTACCTATATTAAGAGGAATTCCATAATAACGCAGGACTCTCCATAAAACTGGCCAGTGCACACTATGAAAGGCTTTTTTGTAATCCACGAATGCCACCATGAGGAGATTTCTATATTCTATGTATTGCTGTACACCATGTCTCAAAATAAAAACTGGGTCAGTACAACCTAAACCCTTCCTAAATCTTGCTTGTTCATCTTTCAACTTTTCATCAGACTCTCTCTCCAGTCTCTTTAGAATTAGCATACTATATATTTTCATAGAAACTGATGTAAGAGTGATGCCTCTTTAATTATTACAATCAGTCAGGTCTCCTTTCTGCCATTCTCACCAACACCCCTAATTCCCATTCATCCGGTTTTGCCTCTAAATGCCACATTCTACAAAATAATCTGGAAAGTACTTTGGAAGACACTCCATTATCGGCCAGCATCATCCCGGCAGTTATTCCATCGTATGAAGGGGTTTTCCATCTCTTTAGTGTTTTGAGGATAGCTTTAACTTCTAACACTGAATTTATTCATTGGCACATCAAGGTTTTCATGGGCTTAAGGTACATCTATCAAATTATTCCCTTCAAATAATGTAATGTTCTTCATTTTCAAATAAGTTATAGTCTCAACTAAGATAATATCTACAATAAGTCAAGTTTGAATGACCTCAATATTACCAAACCTCATAAATATTGATAAAACTTACCATGTTGTTTTTCGATAAAAAGGATATGTTCTCATCACGTTGTCTTTCAATCACTTATAAACAACATTTTCAGAGACTTGGAGTAAAATTGCTACTAAATCTAGGCAGACGTTGCAGTAATTTTCAAGCACAAATGTACAATGCCTTCGTGACTACTGTAGCTTCTTATGTTTCTCTAACACCAATGTTCTAAGGAAAGCGTAATATTACAATACAGAGAGAGAGAGAGAGAGAGAGAGAGAGAGAGAGAGAGAGAGAGAGAGAGAGAGAGAGAGAGAGAGAGAGAGAGAGAGATAATTTGCGCAAAAAGTAATGGGAAGTACGTAGACCAACTTACTCTTAATTAAATTAAAATGGTCAAGGAAGGCTAATTGGATAGCATCCGTATCACCTGTCTAATAACATGAACAACGGAAGAAAAATATGTAGAAACAAAATGTATGAAATAACATCCTATAGACAATTCATGAATGTCAATGTGTCAAGGAGGAACTTACAAGGGTCAAATACTGAGGAGAGAGAATCTATTTGGCTCATGTTCATTTACGTTATTCTTTGGTGAGAGCAATACGAGTTCACTTGAACGCCGAGATAATTACCATCTATGAAAAAAACAGAGTGCAGAAAATAGCCTATGTAAAATGAATAATGGTAATAAAAATTCTCTCTCTCTCTCTCTCTCTCTCTCTCTCTCTCTCTCTCTCTCTCTCTCTCTCTCTCTCTCTCTCTCTCTCTCTCTCTCTCATATTTCTAGCACCCAATACAGTGGAACGTATCTGGCCTCCACCCTGGGTAGTGGTCTTACTGCCACTCATCACTTTGGAAAAGGACAGAGTTGTTGTATTCATGATTTTGGTTAGACCAGTTTTCATCAACATGCTGGCTATTCCAGATCTATGATGTTGTAAGCATTAACTTATGCCTCAGAAACTTGGAGCCTATCTCAAGTCTATGATTAGAACATATCAAGTTATATGAACTAAAAAAATTTGTGTTTATAATTTAGCATAAAAAGATCATAAACTGACTTAAGTCAGAAGACATGTATGAGACCTTTACATGCACTGGACCAGTTTCAGCTGATGAAAATAAATAGATAAATAAATAAATAAATAAATATATATATATATATATATATATATATATATATATATATATATATATATATATATATATATATATATATATATATATAGACACACACACACCCATATATATATATATATATATATATATATATATATATATATGTCCTAATTCATGTATGCCAGTGTCTTGTACGACAAGGTAAATGAACTCAATATTCATGAGTATTCCACAAAAAAGGATGTCTTGGCATATTATTGCAAAGCTTGCATTTCGGTAGTGAAAGGAGTTTAGCTGCCGGTGGGCACTAGAGTTGACAAGTCCCTCACCTATGTGCCAACGTCTCATTATCCGTCTACACGGGTCATATTGGTGTCAGGTGTAAAAAAATATGTCTGTTTGTGTATGCTGTGGGTGAAGTTGTTCGTGGAGCCAGTGAAATAAAAGTTCAAGATGCCGAGATACGCAAGGACTAACATAACAAACACTGTTGCTGCAGGAGATGAGAATGAAGGAGCAGTGGAATATAGCGTTCCCGATGAAGAATATAGACAGGAAATTAGAACGCAAGAATTAGAAAATAAGTTATAACAGTTAGAAGAGTTAATTAACACATTGATGCTGGAACGAGAACAGGAGCAGCGCGCAACCCCAGTATATCCAACGTACATAAACGAAGCTCAAAACGCACACAAGTGAAAGTACACATCTACATCCAAGTTGAGATACGCAAATCACAGTTCGGAAGATGCCAGAACTCCAGGTAAGTGTTAGGCCTTTTGATAATCAACGGCCTAACAAAGTGTTTCAATTGATTGAATGGTTTCCAAGAGACTGAAGTAGCCACATATGGGTGGTCGGAAATAGAAAAAGTGATTCAAGTAATTAGATTGCTGAAAGATGCTCCGGCAATGGATGTCATGTGTTGGCCGTAAGTTTAAGAAGTTATACTGAAATAAAACGACGGTTAATTGAGAAGTATTCCTTGCCTGATGCGAGAAAGGGAGACCTAAAAGAAAATTACCTACCCATAATAGGGGAAGGTAAATCCATTCGTAGTTTTACAACTCGCATTTTTAGTGATTGCGATTCATGCTAATCTCCCAAAAGGTGATAAAAAGGCAATTGCCCATGAACATAATCGCAGATTAGTAAACCCGTATTTATGTGAGTATTTGCTCAAAGGACAATCGCTCATTAGCAGACGTAGTGGGTGTGTTGCAAAACATTTTAGACAGTTTGCTAGAAGAAAAAACACTGGGAATAACGGGGCCAATTCCGAGAAGTTAGCAGCCATGAGAGGCAGTCGAAGCCGGAAGTGAGGTAAGGGAGAATGCAGTCAGCAGATTAGCAGTCTTCAGATGTTGGCACTGTGGGAGAGAGGGGCAAAAACAAGTGGAGTGCCCCACCCAAAGATCCCCCCGCTGTTACATTTGTCAGGCCTACGGTCATGTATCTCGCCCAGCAAGAAAAAAAAAAACCCCATGGCGGGCGGGCTCTGGAAAACTCACACCTCCCCCAGCTCAACGTCTGAGGAAAAGGAAAGAGAGGAAGGGGGAGACGAGGGAGTTCGATGCCCCCCCTTATGACATCACAATGAGTAGCCGAGAAAGCAGTGACAATAGTCGTGACATGGCAGGCACTGGGACCTCCATCGGTACCCTGACCTCACCCCTGCAGCACTAGGGAGAGGATCAGGGGGCAGCGAGATTTCAGCTTAGGTCATTTGCCCGTGCCCCATATCTCGTAATGGCCGTTTGGGAATGTTAGCAGTTAAGATCAACCTGCAAGATAAATCCATTCGAGCGCTGATTGACACGGGAGCCAGTGTTTCATTGATTAAAAAAAAAATTCTCCTCAAATCCACTACAGCCAGCGGTATCCATTGTTCTTGACACGCCAGGAGGAAATAAACTTCACATAAACCATACAACAATCATCAAATTCAAGGTGGGGTCTGTGAAGTTATACATGATGTTTTTGTTTTGCCCACCTTGGGAATTCCAGGAATCGAGGCTATATTAGGAATATATTTTATCTCTAATAACCAAGTTTGCATTTTTGGTGGAAAAGATACAATAACAGTAAAAGCAGGAGGGTACATTTTGCCGATAGAAAGTCAAGAGACAGTAAGTGCCTGTGTTTCCTTGGAGAGACATTTAAGTATGGCAACAGCTGTATCTGAGAGAGGAGAAGTCTTTGTCTCCCCAGACCATTACGAGCATATCTGTGACCCCGTGTCACCCTCTTGCAGAAGGAACCAAGGTAGTTGTTAAACCCCATGACAATTGGGTCCATATGATATTAGAGGGCATGACAAAAATTAAAAAGAACATAGCTGATAAAACGAGAGTTAATTTGTCAAATAACAGAGTTGTTTTAGGAAGTGATTCTGTGTGTGAATTAGAGTTATGGGAAATTGCTTATAAGTGGATGTTGGGAGCCACAACTCCAGCCTGTACAGACGAATGCACTCAGAATTTGATTGTGCAAGCATGAAAATTAAGTCCGGCAGAATATCAGCCTTTAGTTAGTGACATTATCTATAATTACTCCGATGTAATTGCAATTGGAGATGAGCCACCCGGAAGGATTGATCGATTTCCCTTCAGCATTAAAACTGGGCAGGCGGAGCTCATCATGTTAGGCCTTATAAGGTACCCATTTCATTTCCATGGAGAGATAGAAAGGAAAATTAATAAATTAAGGGAACAAGGGATAACCGAGGAAAGCGAATCCCCTGGGCTTCTCCAATTGTAGTTGTTATGAAAAAGGATAGCTGGGTAAGATTTTGTGTTGATTATAGGAAATTGAATGCAGTCACTAAGGATAATGCATTTCCATTGACCTCGATCAAATAATTACTTGTGAAAGTACGGGATATCAAATATTTTGCAACTGTTGATTTGAAATCTGGATACTATCAAATACCCATTAAGGAAGATAGTATACCATTGTCATGGATCCCACACCTAACCATTATACAATATAGAAGAAAACCGGGTAAATATGTAAATAAGTAAATTTGGCTCGAGGGGTGTTTCAGATAACTCAAAAGTATTTGCCAAGTACCAATGAAAAGTATCCGACGAGATACGGTCAGCGTTTC
>NC_090747.1:17021975-17029475 GCF_036898095.1 Palaemon carinicauda
TAATATTGCATGATATGATATCTGATCATCTCGACTTCACTCCCAACAGAAAATGACAAAATCTTTTATTCATTATTTCAAGGGGTTCTGAAAATCACCGGTCCCCTTCTCTCTCTCTCTCTCTCTCTCTCTCTCTCTCTCTCTCTCTCTCTCTCTCTCTCTCTCTCTCTCTCTCTCTCTATTTACTATCATCTTCATTTATCCCTTGGGGACCAACCTTCATCTACCTTTGTCTGAAACTACTTTACTGACCGCAGGATATAACCACTCATTTCCAGCAGTTGAGGTCGGTGGATCTAATGATACTAATATAAAATTAGGCCTTAATGTATGCAACCTCTTCAGTTTTAGTTTGGTTAATAAACCTTACAGATATAAATAGTATAATATTCTTGCTTCAAGCCATGTTGCTCTAAAATCCTTGGCAGGTTGTTGCAACAGAAATATTTGATTCCATTTCCGAAAAGGATCGGTGGGAACACCCATGTCAAGATAGATATAGCCTTACGGTTAATTTTCAGTTTAGAAGGTGGTTTAAAACTTTCCTTCTTAATCATTAAAGCTTTTCATGATATAAATTGGTTTTTTACTTAACGGTATTTTGGTTCTTACTGATCTCCCCATGTGCTCCGAAATCCTACACATGGGGAGATCGGTAAGACCCAAAATACCGTTAAGTAAAAAACCAATTTCCGCTATTTATGACCACGTATTTAAATCTGGTCATGCCATTTCTATTGAAAATTTCAAAATTACGGACAGACATAGTAACGTCAGCCAGCTGAGAATCTTGGAGTCTTTATATATTTTAAAGACAAAACCCAGCTTGAATGAGGGCTTACCTGTTCAGTTACCGGTTGCTGGTCTATATGGGGTGGTCATCATCTCCTGCAGGTGACTAGTTATATTAGTTATTAAGTCTTTTATATAGTTGTGTGTAATAAGACTTTTTTTAATGTTTTATGTTCCTTGATTGGTTGATTTTAGAACTAGTTGAGAAATTCATGAAAGTGTATCTTCCTAACTATGTACTTAGGAGGATTTTATTAATTTTATTAATTTTACATATGATAATTGTAGATAGGCTGAAGATGACATAAGTTATGTCGAAAGCTCCCGAATAAAGATGATGATAGCAGCATTGACTATTTTATTCTACTTAAATTGCGATTCCCAAGAGGAACCCATCTATCAACTATATATATATATATATATATATATATATATATATATATATATATATATATATATATATATATATATATATATATATATATATATATGTATATATATATATATAAATTATATATACATACATAATATATATATATATATTATATATATATATTATATATATATATATATATATATATATAAATTGTTAATTTCAGTAGAGAAATAAAAATCAAAGGAAAATTCGATAATGTAATACTCTCCTTTCAAGATTCTTATTGAATTATTTGCTTAACATTTTTCCTATTCTATGACTGAATTAAAACCATTGACAAGAATAGATCATTTGTAAACATGGACTTTTATATCATTATTTATCTTCCGTGTATGTAATTGCAATTTTTCCCTTCAAATGAGAGAGCCAAGGCTTTAGTTGCTAATAAGAACAAGGATTTAAGTGATACATAAGTCCAAAAATTGTTAGGCAAAGATAAGTGCAGATCTGCATGACGTACTTCGCGTCCTTATTTTCTGCAATGCCGAAAAGTAATTTAATTTCATATTAGATGGAAAGAGACAGTTAAAAGAAGTATATCCTCAAGTTGATGTAAACACATAGGAAGAAGAGCTATTTTTCCTCGAAGGAAAGTGTAAGAGAACATAAAAGCTTTCTTTATTTGTGCTAATTTCTCATTATCAATGAGCATCTATTTACAAAATATGAAGTAAAATCAGTATATTTCTACCTGCTGAGACATAAATGGATTTTATTCTTTTTCATTATATTTGTCACAATCTTGTTAACTATTTCGTGATATTTTGAGCATTTTCTTTCATTTTCGTCGGGGAGTCATAAACACTAGTAATCAACATCAAATGACAAGAACAATTACCTAGTAGCATTTCTTAAATCATAGAATTGTTAATGTTATTATTGATTTTCTTTAACTCATTCATTGTTTGTCAAATCCTTTAGATTTATTTGCACTTCCGCTTAATTGCAATTCCTGATGAGAAACAACTATCAGGCACAAATGGTACATGTGACCCAATGACATATGATTGAGTAAATGGACCATAAACTCCTTCAATAATGGAATAATTTCAATAAAAGTGTATACAAATATAATTTATTCCAAAACATCTTCTAAATAATAATGGTCATTTATAACATAAATTATATTGTAATGGTGGTTTTGGGGGAAACTTATTGAGAAGTGACTAGACTACATTTACATTGTCGTAATATATTCAATAAACATATTTTGTATATTATCTCATCTAACACAACACTGAAAAGGAACGACATTAAAAAATTTCATATATAAAATAAACCTCATTTATACTTTTTGTGCCTTATATCCCATATACTTCTCTCTCTCTCTCTCTGTCTCTCTCTCTCTCTCTCTCTCTCTCTCTCCTCTCTCTCTCTCTCTCTCCTCTCTCTCTCTCTCTCTAGTGTTTAAAAAAAGATGTCAACAATAAGATGGTAGGGAATAAGATCTTTACCACTGCATTAGAAATTACACTTTTCAGGTGTCGAGATTGTTAAGCAACTAAGTAATGTTAAAAAAAATAAAAAAAAAAAAAACTGAGATTGCATTGAAATTACGGGAATAAATCTACACAAATCACAAATTGTGGGTATCATTGATTTTTTAAAGCGTTTGGTCTTCGTATTTCAGGCCAAAGTATAAATTTCACACCAAATTAGGTATTTTTTAAGTAGAGTAATTCAATGTATCAGTATGAAAGACATTGAAGGTATATATTACATCAGATACTCCTTTGTATTTCATCTTTATATCTCTGCTTGTCATCTTGAGAATATATCGCTATTCTATTTATCGCCATTCCTTTTCCTGCGAAAAAACATCCTAAAATATGGAAGATAATATGTTTCCTTTGTTTCCTTAATGGGACTCATCAGAGAACCATTATGGCCATAATGACACCGCCAAATATAGCAATTTGTAGTTACGTATATGTAAAAGGATTTATGATTTTATATCGCCTTTTGCTTCTCAGTATAGTCAATATTTCCCCCTCTTTCTTTTGTACAATAATTTAATAATTAATGATGAAACCCTGTTTATATTTCATATTTTCGCTAAGTATGTTTTAAAAAAACAATCGTTTCTATCTATTCTGTTTTCAAACACATATTTGAAGTCAAATCAAATTTCACAAGGACTATTTTTGGAGAAAAAATGGATTATTATTGAACACCACAAAATATTTCAATTCCTTTCTCCGAATATGTTTGGTAATTTTTCTACTCGCAAGACAATTCCATATATAAATTTTTCATTTCAAAACTGGAGATTAGACAGTTCCCTTAGGCCCCCCCCCCCCCAAAAAAAAAAAATAATGATAATAATCAAATAAAGGAGATCGCATAACTATTGTCAATATATAAAATTAATTTCAATATATATCTTAACTGTGTCTATCAAATTTTCCTAGAATGATGGTTTGACTATTTTGTTCCAAATTAATGTATCAGATAGAAGTTATAAGATCTGACGCATTCGTGAATAATAAAAGAATCAAAATTGAATAAAAAATGTAGAGGAAAAAATTAATATTATTAAGTCTATGACGTAAAATTATAAAGAAAATTATCTGGGGAAATATATGAAGCATAACCTATCTTGTAGATAGAGGGCGTCATGGGAAATTCAATCTCTGAGATTGCAGAGTCTATCTAATGTGAAAAGGACGACAGATCTTAATTGGCCTATTTAATTAATTGTTCGTGTTATCTATAAGATTTCCCTTCAATTATGGAAAGTAATTTTCACACATGAAAAATATTTTTCTGTCTTTCTCCGCTACGGTTTAATCCATTGACATTTAGAATATTTCATTTGAATTTGAGTGGTCTGATATCGGAAATATGAAGGTTATAAATTTATGTTATTTCCACTTTGCGTATAATCCCGAGCACTTATTCAATTGGCGGTCATTTCTGTGTATTTGCTTTTTATTGAAGTAAGAATATTGGTAAAGATTGTCATATATTTAAGAATTAAAGATAGATTGCTGCAGAAAAAATGAGTAAGATCACTAGTAATATTTCTTTTTTTTTATCAAAATAGATTTGCAAAATATTGGGATTGAAATTCATTGCACAAGAGAGCGATTGTAGCCTGAGAAGCCACAGAAGATAATGTATAAAGAAAAAATAACAGATTAGGACAAATATTCTGAGTAATTCCATATTTTCAAGAAAATAATTGACAATATAGACATTATTTTATAAATTTATGGTAATTGATTGTATTCATATATTCATTATCCAATTGATACGTAAAAAGGATATTTTATAATCAAGGCTTCATTTTGATTTGCACAAGATAAAGAGAAAAAAAAAAACAACATTCAATCCCAACAAAATCATTAATATCTGAACATTGAAGTTCAAAAGTGTTAGACATTATATAATTTATCCGATGTAGATAATTTCTTTGATAATATTGAAGATTGTTATTCAATATAAGTTTAGAGTGATCCTTTTCTTGGACAAGAGTAAAATTCATTCATAAACATAACATTGTACAATAAACGCATTTAATAAAAGTACTAAAATAATAATAATAATAATAATAATAATAATAATAATAATAATAATAATAATAATAATAATAATAATGATAATAATAATAATAATAATAATAATAATGATATCTGCACTTAATAAATATTTTTTTACCAAGAGAGAGAGAGAGAGAGAGAGAGAGAGAGAGAGAGAGAGAGAGAGAGAGAGAGAGAGAGAGAGAGAGAGAGAATAACTAGTAAAGCTTTGTAAGTAGTAGGTTGGCCTGGGCACCAGCCGCCCGTTGAGATACTACCGCTAGAGTGTTATGGGGTCCTTTGACTGGCCAGACAGTACTACATAGGACCCTTCTCTCTGGTTACGGTTCTTCCCTTTGCCTACACAGACACCGAATAGTCTGGCCTATCCTTTACAGATTCTCCTCTGTCCTCATACACCTGACAACACTGTGATTACTAGACAATTCTTCTTCACCCAAGGGGTTAACTACTGTACTGTAATTGTTCAGTGGCTACTTTCCTCTTGGTAAGGGTAGAAGAGACTCTTTAGCTATGGTAAGTAGCTCTTCTAGGAGAAGGACACTCTCTATTCTTGGGTAGTGCCATAGCCTCTGTACCATGGTCTTACACTGCCTTGGGTTAGAGTTCTCTTGCTTGAGGGTACATTTGGGCACACTTTTCTATCTAGTTTCTCTTCCTCTTGTTCTGTTAAAGTTTTTATAGTTTAAATAGGAAATACTTATTTTAATATTGTTACTATTCCTAAAATGTTCTATTTTTCCTTATTTCCTTATTTCCTTTCCTCACTGGGCTATTTTCCCTGTTGGGGCCCCTGGGCTTATAGCATCCTGCTTTTCCAACTAGGGTTGTAGCTTAGCATTTAATAATAATAATAATAATAATTGAAAAACATGAGGCAACAAACGCATAATTTACCAAAGTGATTGGGTTCAACATTATGTTAATTTATAAATTTCGCAACACTTGAAATCTTTTTACTATTTGAACAAAGTCTTGTCTGAAGTTTATTGACTTTCTCCTCATCACAGATCAGACTAGTAAACTGGAAAAATAATTTAAAATTGCCCAGTTTTACAATAATTACGATCTCAGAGTTTGTTGAGATAACAAGTTTGACTTCGGAATTATACTGCAAATACCTGACCGGAAACGTATTGATATTTCAATGATATTCAATAGCATTAATATACACATCATATGGAAATATTTTTTTAATGAAATTATGATAAAAAAAACATTGTATTAAAAAATTTTGCCAGACATACCATATTATATAATATTTTAAGTAACAAAGGAACTTTATATTATACTGAAAGTAAATAAGAAAATATTTCACCTAAACAAACTACAAGTATTAACGAAGAAAGTTGGAACCAAAGAGAAAATATGGATTCCTAGCAGTTCTCTTCACTACAAGGACTTAAACGTTAAAGCATTACTCTCTCTCTCTCTCTCTCTCTCTCTCTCTCTCTCTCTCTCTCTCTCTCTCTCTCTCTCTCTCTCTCTCTCTCTCTCTCTTTATATATATATATATATATATATATATATATATATATATAGATAGATAGATAGATAGATAGATAGATAGATAGATATTTACGAATATACTGTTAGAGTTTTAGGTTTCATGTTAATACTGGTAGGGCATTCGGGTGACATACTTTTCTTTTCAGAGAAAGTGACTTTTACATTTCATAATCCCATTTAGTTTACTAAAAGCTCTCCATCGTATGCTTAACTTTGTTTTAACCTCGGTGTCATGTCCTTGGGAAACACTTATTACCTTTTTAAGTACTTATATACCATAAGCCTTCTTAATTTCCTATCTGTATTATCTTTGAAAACTATCTCAATTTTACTAATATTATTTTCAGTCCAACATTCCCGCTTCCTCTAATCAAATCTTCTGTTATCTGTTGCAATTCATCTCATGATTTAACAGACAGAATTATGACATCTGTAAATCCTAAATTGTTAAGTAACTTCCCGTTTGTGATAATACCTTCATTTACCTAATCTAAATTGTTTAAATCTTCTTTTAGGTATGCTGAGCATAATTTAGGAGAGATGAGGTCTCCCTGTCTACCTTTTTTCTCAATGTAAATTTCATCATTATCTTTATGTATGATATTTTTCAATTATGATATTTCCCAAAAAGTTGAATAAAATCTCTTGTTGCATTATATAAATAGTGGGGAATCATCGATAATCGTAATAAATGCAATAAATATATTCATATAATAGAATAGAAAATTTTCAGCTATGAAAACTTATTCAAGACATTTCATTATAGTGTTAAAGGCAAAACTTGGTGACGATACAAAAATTTCGAAAATTTAGGAGACTTTTATAAAACTTTAATGTACTGATAGATGACACGAAGGAAAGACCTTTCCAAAGTGTTTTATGAGTTTGAACAATTGAACGACAGGTAAAAATCGTTCAAAATGTATATAACCCATACTTTTGGTTTTTTTCATGATACGTTTATGAAGAGGGTCAAATTGTACATTATACTGAAAGAAAATCAACGCAAAATCCATATACTTTCCTGGTTAAAATTATGGTGAATTATTGGATAGATGTAATAATTTTCTTCTTTCCCAGCGGTATCACTAAAACGAAGGTGCTGGTTGCCTCATGCTTACAATGGACACCCAGGTCACCTCCATATTTCTAAAGGCATCATACAGGGTTTATAATTTTGCTATTGCATGCCCTTGCGGTCATCAACCACAGTTATTTTTG
>NC_090747.1:17034475-17036975 GCF_036898095.1 Palaemon carinicauda
CGGCTAACCAATGCTCATCTAAGTATGTAATAAATTTCAAACGAAAGTAACAAATTATATTCTGACTTTTTCATTACCGACTTGTTTCACTATATGTAAAAACAGAAAGTGGATGGAGAAAATATGGTAGAAAAATAGTCATTAAAAACTGGCATGGGAACAAAGATAATGCAAACTGATATGTGCATAATTGAAATTGTATAAAGTATGAGTTGTAGTAATTATATAAAGGAAACTGTGAAAACAGGAGTCTCATAGAAAAAAAAATATATTGCCGAACTTAGTTTGAACTTACTAGTAGCAACTTTGACTCCTCTACACAACTAGTACCTGATTGTGGTTGGTTGTAGAAGATAATACATTCAAGAAAAATGGTTATATAAATTTTCCTCTATCATACTTGTTTATCAAATTTCCCTGGGTAATGTATTCATAAATCCTCGAGTAGCTTGTTCCATATTATCAATTTTACACTGCATTATTTATCATTCATTAAATTCCTCTGCTTAACTGATTGATAGATCCTCTACAGTTTGTTTAAATTTCCTTTTATTTGTTTATTTATTTATTTATTTATTTTCAAATTGCAGGAACGTCCTTTTTACTACATACGGAGTTGCACGGCATCTGTCTAAAATTAAATCTCTGAATGGGAAAACATAATGTGGTGAAAGTGTTGAGGAATTACCATAATCCACAAAGCTATAGTAGAAAAGGGTGGCCTTTTCTACTATATCTTTGCTGATTATAATGATTCCTCCACGCTTTCACCACATTATGTTTTCTGTAAGCAATCAGAACAAAATCTCCCACCAATGCCAATCCACAGTGACCAGCGAGGTGATGAAAGCTGGCTAAACCCCAGACACAAATAGAAAAATCTCGTCTCAGACCCCAGTGGCAGTGGAGCCACTACCCAAGGTTGCAGCCAGCTACATCCCACTGCAGGGGTTGCAAAGAATCACTAGACTAAAACCAGCCACCCTTGGAAAGTAAACCTTGCAATTTACCCACGCCAAGACCCAGTCAAGGTAAGAAGATCTTGATGTGTTGCTAGAAGATCTCAAATAAACAAATTGCGATAAAATATGATTCAGTAAAAATCGAAGAACTATGGAATCTTATATAGAGCTAAAAGAGGATCACAGTGACTGAAGGGGGATTTCATATTAAAGAAAATCTTGCAGGTAGCATAGAAGCATTTTATAGTGTCAGTGTTGAACTGTAAGATTAATTATGAAAGCAAATCAGAAAAAAATTTAATAAATATCATCCAAACATATTCAACAACAATGTTCCATCGAGAAAAAGAAATGAATTCTTTGCTATTAAGGTCTTAAAATACATTCCATTTAAATTTATCGGGGGCCTTTGAATTTAATGTCGGCAAAAGAAGAGAGGAGAATCACAACTAGGTAAATTAGGAGTATGCACAACGGAGGATAGAGCAGACAGGCTTGTAGAATCTACTTATATATACAGAAAATATAAAAATTAGAGAAACAAAAATCGGAATAGGTTTTATTCTCAATGAAACAGTTGTTTCACTTGAAGGTATGGCAGTTTTAAGCAAGTTAAAGTCCAGTGAACATAGAATAACGAGAATCAGAAATTTAATTTAAAAAAAAAGAAAAAAATATCTTCAGGAAAAACAGAGGGGCAGGGATTTTTCAGCGACGATATTTTGGTTTTATATCATCACTATATTCAAATGATTTAGAATAATAAGATTACCTTGGTAACTAAATAAAATGACATGTGATTGGGTAAATAACAGCGAATAAAGAATATAATAGGTATTAAAATACGTGAAATATGTCGCCAAATGATTTTAACACTCGTTAAAAACTATTTTAATGAAATTTTCCGTCCGTCGCTAATAACTATCTGGAAAAAATTAACCATCTGACAGGCCAATGTTTGAAGTTCGCTTCCATAAAGATGTCTTATAAAAATAACATGGATAAAAATTTCATTACTTGTTATTGATATTGATATCATTGCTATTATTTTTTTTTTCATTCAACTTATAGTGACGTTACAACATGAAAATGGAAAGCATAATTATTTCGAGTCTTCCTGAATTGATGATAATAGGAGTTATTTATGCCTTTGATAAGGGCTTCCATTAACCAGATTTGAATGACTTAATCCGCCGCATAATTACGCTCTGAGCCACTGATGTCAGCCTCTAAAAACAACGGTCTTTCTTTCATGAAGACAGTATAATGCCAGTTTATGTTGATCTCGCCTAAATGAAAGCCGTTTAAGAAAAAGATTGCTATCTAAAATCACAAAGGAACTCTGACGTATCATGAAAGATAATCAAAGGAATTTAGTGCACATTTAGTATGTCTATTATCAAGATTCTAAAATCTCTTTGAGACTGTTCTAAGGCGTTTAGTCATATGTGTGTGAGAGAAACAAAAAGAAAGGGATAGATAAAAAGAGAGACATGGCCTTAACAGAACCGGATAATAGAAAACAAAAAAGTATCAGT
>NC_090747.1:17051975-17066975 GCF_036898095.1 Palaemon carinicauda
GAAAAAAAAATGCTCTAGCGCTTTATAAAACTCTCAGATGTAAAGACTAACACGAATCAACGAGATAATGAAAAAAATATTGTTTTTTCTCTGCAACTTCTAAATTCATCCAGTATACTTTATCAGAAAGCGTCTTATTAAAAAAAATAAAATCTATATCAATTAACTAACTGTCACCGATTGGAGTGATTCATATGCTTCAGAAACTAGTTCATAAGGCAACCTCTCTTTTGAGCCCGAATAATATGCAATAAGGTTAAAAGTTTGTAATTCCAGAATATATATATATATATATATATATATATATATATATATATATATATATATATATATATATATATATATATATATGGTTTTTTTTTTAAACGGGAAACATGCAATGTAATACTCTCAAATTGAATTTTAAATGATTTTTCTTCTAAGAATACCAGATCCCAATAGATCAATAACAATTATTAGCTTTTGTCTTGTATTCTAGTTATAAAAGATAAATGCTTTGGTGAAATTAATTAATTAATTATTTTCTCGAAACTTTCTAATGGAATCGTCTTTCAGTATCTATTCTTTTACGAATCCTTGAGTCAAATGCCTTACTAATCCATCTCAGAGAGGCGAATTCTGATCTAACTTAGATTACGTCTATGTGATGTCGAGAGAAATAAAACAGTTTCAGAATCGAGAAAAACTTGTCGGTCGCTTCATAAAACTGCTACATGGGTGAACTACCACGAATCAAAATGAAAATGAAAGTATATGTGCTTCTAGATTTACTTTATTAGTTTATGCAGAGGATGTTGGGTTTGGTCATGTTTTTATTGTCCTTATTATCCCTAAAATTATAGAATTATAGAATTCACAAGATTTTATTTTATTTTATCCTAAAACAATAAAACCATGATTTACTTGTCGATATACTGTACTGTACATATATTGCATTCGCTGTAACTTCTAAATTCCCCCCAGTAAACTTCTTTTATAAAAAAAGCGTAATATGAAAAATATAGATCAATTACCTTATCATCACTGACCGCAGAGTTGCAAGGTTAAGAAACTAAATTCATGTTAAGAGTTTGTAATCCTCGAATGAAATGTTTTCGTTGAAATGTGGAAGATCTCAACATCGAATCATGAACTAATTGATATCATAAAATTAAACATGAAGTAGTTCATCATATAATAATATCATATCACAATAGAGCATTAACAGTAATAAACTTCTCTTTTCTCCTGTTTATGAAAGTCAAGATATTTTGCTGAAATCGGTCAATGGACTTCCAAGGAACTACTATAGAGATTCTTTATGCTGTATTATTTTATCAATATTTCTTTCCATAAAAAGTTTATTCCTTGAATCCTCGTTCAATAATTAATGGAAACCAAATCAAACTGGTTCATGAGAAAGTCTAACTACGTCCTCAATAACACAGTTCTTCGTCATTACATCGTAAATTGGATTCGTTTATGGATCTACTGTGTATGAATGAATTGTGTAATGGATTTGATGCTTAATATTACATCTCTCTGTTTATTATATATATTCTTTGCTGATATGTGATTATTAACTAAATATTTTCAATATTCTTTTTTTTTTATAATTTATATCATAAAATTTGTTATATTATGTATTTCATCGCCTTACTCAGTATGGAATTTTTTGGCAATTGTTTCATTATTCTTGAACTACCGAACAGTTATTAAAATAATATCAGACATTCGCCATCCTTATTAATATTCATCCAGTAATCAGGAGCTTAATCTCTAAATAAGAGGCCGTTATCAGTGAATAAGAATTAAACCTTTAATATGAAATACTTCAGATTATGGAATACCATTTACCATATCTCTCTTTTTAATCTATGACAGATTGCTTTTCAGAATAAAGCCTAGAATGAAATTTCAATAATGATCTAGTTTATTAGACTATATTTTTTTTTTTCCAAGATAAAAGTCAACCTTTGGAAGAGTGCTATGATTGATTCTCTCTCTCTCTCTCTCTCTCTCTCTCTCTCTCTCTCTCTCTCTCTCTCTCTCTCTCTCTCTCTCTCTCTCTCTCTTAAAAAACCCAAAACAATACTGTTGCTCAAAGTTAGACTCTGATCGCATATCAGGAACTATTTTACCTTAATAACTTTGATATTCTCCTTTGAGTTTCATTAATGACGTTTGGCTCACTGAATATAAAAGACATATGGAATTTAAATCTTATATTAATTTCTAATGAATTATGGTGTGAAATATATGTGACAGACTAGATAAAGTTTTAAAAATGAATAGCATTTTACAGACAAAAATAAAATTTTTAGACATAACTAACAAAAAAGTAAATGCATTCATATATTTACAAAATTTAAGGCATTTTATAATACAAAATATATTGTATATCCATATACATGAAACAGAGGTGGAGATATAGCTATATAACACCATTTCAAGATTAAATTCACGATTATGCCCCAGATAAATCCTCCCCAAATATATTAGATGTTTTTTTTAATGATACTCGGAGTTCTCCATAAATTGAGGTCATAAAGAGTGCTTGAAATTATATCCTTCATGGCGTGAAGATATAGCTTTCCCAAACATACATACAGTAAGATTTCCTTCCCTTGAATATAACTTGAAGATTTAAGAATAATATCACTGGTGCGTGAAATGGTTTCTTTGTTTTGTGGAGATATTGAACAACAAGAGATTTGTTAGGAAATAACATCATTTCAGAAACAATAAAAAGTGTAATCTATTTCTTTGAAAAAGAAGATAAGGAAAAGAAAAAAAGTTCTAGCTGATATTTATTAACGTAGATTGATATTACTTACATAAGAGAGGCGATTAAAACTGTTAGTAGATAACATACAGTAAGTATTGTTGATAAGTTGTCTCTGTAGATATAAAATTTGGATTTAGTATTAAATAGTATAAATCGCAATGGACTCTCGAATCATGAAGAACTTCTACATATGGACATGTATGTATTTCATCATTTTCATCTTAATCATCAACATTTACAAGGAATCTACAGAACAAAGGCCTCTGACATGTCTGTCAATTCAATTCTATTTATGATCTTTCTGTGCTAGTTTATACCAGAAAATTTCTTAGCTCTTCAATCCATTGTCTTCTCTTCCTTTCCCTGCTTTTGTTGCATTCTCTAGAGACCTATTCTATTATTTCTAATGTCCAGGTATTATCTATCATCCCCATTATATGTCCTGTCCACGTAATTTTATTTTCCTTACATGCTGTTAGAGCATTCTCTAGTTTAGTTTTCTCTCAAATCCATGTTGCACTTTTCACTCATTTATTATTCATTCCATAGCTCTCTGAGTTGTATCTAGCTTATGTTCTACGGCTATAACAAGGCTCTATGTTTGTGATGCATTAGTTAATACTGACAGGAATAACTGATTATATACTTTCCTCTTTAGAAAAAATGCCATTTGAATATTCATAATCTAATTTTGATTACCAAAAGCTCTCCATCCTAAGCTTATCCTTATTCTAATTTTGACATCATATTGATTATCAGTCCTATATACTTGCTTCCTCTATTCAAATCTTCTGTAACCTTTTGCCATTCCTCTCATGACTCACTAAACGCAAGTGTGCCATCTACTAATCTTAAAAAGTTAAAGTATTCCCCATTAAAGTTAATTCATAATAAATATTTTTGATAATTTCTTCTCTGCATACTGTGGATATAAATAGGAGAGCTAACTCTTCCTTATATAACACCTTTCTCAGTATAAATTTTCTCAGCTTATTTATTTTATTTTGAAATTTTCCCTGTGTATATATGTATGTAATATGTATATATATATATATATATATATATATATATATATATATATATATATATATATATATATATATGTATATGTATATATATATAAATATATATATATATATATATATATATATATATATATATATATAAATATATATATATATATATATATATATATATATATATATATATATATATATATAATTTATATATTTATATATATACATATATATACGTATATATATAAATCATATGTATATATATGTATATATATATATGTATATATATATATGTATATATATATATATATATATATATATGTGTGTGTGTGTGTGTATATATATATATATATATATAAATATATATATATATATATATATATATATATATATATATATATATATATATGTATATATACATATATATATAAATAAATATATATATTTATATATATAAATATATATATTTATTTATATATAATATATATATATATATATATATATATATATATATATATATATATATATATATATATATATATATATATATACTAAAATGTCCTAACCTATGAATAATCTAATCCTTGTCTTTGAAGGAATTTCATTATTGCTGAAGAATCAAAAGCTTTAACAGAGTCTATAAAGGCCTTATATAGTGGTATTTAATACCGGGTTGTTTCCATTATTTGATCAGTTACATATGGTCAGTTGTTGGAGACTCAATTCTAAAGCCGGCCGGCTCTCTTGCTTGATTAAAGCCTAACTGTCTTCCTATTTTACTTAGTATCATTTTCTAAAATATTTGTCAAGTCTTTTGTGGCTTTTTTTCTTTTTAAATTAATCTAAATGATTAAAATTTTTCTGTAAAGTTCAGTAACTTTAATATTATAAACTCACACCATTTTATTACTGAAACAATTGCTAGAGTTAAGCACGCTAAGGCAGATTTTGCTCCAAATAGTGCTCTTATTTGTATAAGCATTAAACTTGGCACGAAGTTCCTGTTTTTTGTGGTTTTGCTAAAAATTCATAGCGCAAGTTATGATATGAATATGAAATTTGGCAATAATGCTCTGTGTAGGTCATGTTAACAGGTAAAAGTTCTAGCCTTCCCCAAAAATTGAATTGGGCGGCCATTTTTTTCAAGATGGTCGCTAAAACATAGCTCTGTTAGTGGTCTTGATATGGTGTCCAAGTACAAAAGAAGAATTCAATGAAACATTTTTTTGTTATAGCTATTATAATACGGGATTACATGCAGAAAAGTAGAATTATTGCATAATTAGCCAATCTGGTATGATGAAAAAACCTATTTTTCACAGTGGATAATCTTGTGAAACACTTATATTCCAATGCTTTTTTGGGAAAATTCCTACATCTTTCCCAAGCTCCTGGAGTTGTTTCTTGCTGGTTGATTCCTCCATCAAATAGTACAAAATGAGTTGGTCACATGATGTTCCTGCATGTTTATAGGCCATTCAGAGAAAAGTAAGTGAACGGATATAGCGTTAATGTTCAACATTAAAAAATAACTTGGTCAATTCTATGACATCGATTAAAAAATCCATTACTGAGATCTATCATTTATCCCTGAACAGAAAACCCTCCCCCCCCTCCCCCCCTCCCCCAGCACCCAATTACACAGTTTTAGGTAGACAATACCCCTCACCATAAAAATTATTTGCCAGCTCGGATTTATGATTGGATATGTACCAGTCTTAAGTGAAGTTTGCTAGACCATTTTGATTTGAATTACATTGCCATCACCAGCATGGCTAGGCCCAAATTCAGTCACTGTACCTTGTTCAAAACTCTCACAAGAGCAACTGCTCAGTGGAATACACTCCATTCTAGTCTTCATGCACTTACATCTTCCATAACACAAATTGATCTTGCATCCACACTTCATCAGCTCAGAGAACATTCAGCAATAGGTTCCAGTGCAGTCCCCTAGCACACCGTTACACAGTTTTAGGTAGATGATGCACCCTACTATATAAGGATTAACGATCTCTGTTTTATGAATTGCTCTGTACTACTGTCTAAAGTGAAGTTTGGTGGACCATTTGAATTCAGATTACTTTGCCTTCGCTAGCATGGATAGTCCCAGAGTTCAGTCACGGTTCCTTGCCTAAAAACCTCAAAAGGGTACCTGAACAGTGGGGCACACCTTATTCCAGCCTTTCAGCAATTACATCGTCGATCACCACAACTGATCTTACATGAACACTTCGTCATTTCATGACACCTATTAGAAATAGGTTCCCATGTCGTCCAGATAGCTTTCCATTTATCACCATCTTTGACCCATCCCCACTGGGAAGGACATGGAAATTCTTGCTGAAGTATGATAGACTGTCCTCGAATATGACATGCTTGGATGGCGGCGTGTTTGGCATGTTCCTTGAGTACCCCTTGTATCGGTGGGATTAACTCATATGGACTCGGCTTTTTGGTGAAAAGATCTAACCTAGCATCATCTAATGCAGTGGCTATACTTGAACGGTCATACATGAGAAAGACAAATCTTTCTTAAACTTGTAGATCTGACTCTTCAACAATCACTGGATTTTGCGAACAGAACGTAAGACTAACTATCCACAACCGTCTATATAGGTAAAACTATGCATTACAAATATTTCATAAACGACCCATTAAGTTTAATAAGGATGTAGATCATTTTCTGGTGGAACCTCTTATTGTAGGAGTACACGTAGGCAGAACTAACTCACACAGATCCGTGATACGAGACCAGTTGAACGGTATAATAAGATAAATGGAACATATTTAATCACAGAATCCTTTTACGGGATTAAATCTTTAATTGTCAAAATGAGATTTCAATAGGGCGGTACCAAAGCATTTTGACACACACCTACACAAAAATCACACATACAAATATATATATATATATATATATATATATATATATATATATATATATATATATATATATATATATATATATATATATATATATATATATATATATATATATATATTTATATATATATATTAAAGGAGTCTATGATATAAGATGATATCAACAGTTCTTAATTTTCTTCGTCTAGAGATAAACTTTTGAAAAGAAGAAAACATTTTACTTATGAACTTTCATGAAAATTGTATTCCAATTGTCATTAATAATACCATTTTTAATTCATATGTGTAGGAAGAAAATTTAGCTAAATTAGATTTTGGTTAATTCTTTCATTATGATACAAGAGAAAAAACACCCTTCCCCCCCAAAAAAAATAAATCAATGACCTATAAATAGAATATGTTAGTGTTAATTTATGGTATTGTAATATCAGTAATGATTTGTGTCAGTCTTCTCAGTAATTACGACGCTAAAGGACTATTTTTTTTTTTTTTTTTTTGATGCAAGGTTTTTTCATTCTACCAGCTAGGAAAAGCCCCTCTCTGTTTGTACAGTGATTGCATAAAAGTCTAGCAAAGAGGAATAACCATATATCCTGAACGTCCACAATAGACCATTCTACCAAGATTGATAAATGGCTGGGAATAACAATAGGTAATTGACTGATAAAAGGGTCCATACAAAGGGATCTTCAGGATATTGTACATTTTGGAATATTACAACATAACAATTTTATCTCTGCCACCACGCTGCGGTTGGGTGGTTGAGGTATACCGTCTTTCAACATCATTAAATTAACGCCCAATGGGGAAAGGATGTAGCAATGTCTGTGAATTCCCAATGTCTTCACATATAAATATACTGTATATCTATTTATTAACAGATACAATTTTATATATTTATATATAGATATACCATATATAGCATAATGAATGATTCAAGGCATTGTATATATGTATTCACATAGTGTTTTATATTGCCGGTTGTGGTAGCCTTTTAAGAACGTGCCTACCTGGCAAAGCTCGATAATTTCTAGAAATGTCTGAGAAATATGCACCCATTGCCAGACCTCCATAACCCTAGTTCGATGGAAAGGGTTTTGCAGGTTGATCGTATGTGTATTAGGTAGGTTTCTAGGAAATTATTCTATCCCTTGTCTCAGCCAACCAAAAGTGGCCTTCAAACCTGTAAATAATATTGAACGTTCAGACATACAACAGTAATTTCAAATAAAAATTCATGAGTGTTGTTAGTCATATCTATATATGTATGATTAAACTGGTTCTTTACCTTAGCTTGTAGAAATTGTGTAATGAGCAAAGCTGATGGTTGAAGTCAGATATGCTAATTCTAAATAGTCTTAGAATTAGTAACATGAGAAAGAATTCAATATGATATTGGTTACGACTCTTCAACGTTTCGAAGAAAAAAATGTCAAGTAGCGAGAAAGAAAGGAATTTAAATACTTTACGAAAACAATTCATCTTATCATGGGAGGCTGTAGTTGGTTGTATACATATACGAAGTAACAATAGGAGCAAATCAGCAGTAGACGATGGATTAACAATTGATTTGATAATAGATGGAGAAAATTTCATAGCATTAAAACTCGTTCAAAGTTATACCAAATGTCTGCATACAGCATGAAAATAAAGTTTAATCATTACATAATTGACATTAGGAAAACCTGAATGGGTCCCTATGCATTGTAAAAGAAGCACAGGAAGGAAGAGAAGCCGATGGACTGACAAACTAAAAAAATATGCTGGTATAGGCTACCATACAAAGACCTAATAAGACGCGAAGGGGATGACATGTCTGAGGCCTTTGTCCTGCAGTGTACTAGTTACGGCTGATGATGTACGTGAATGTTATTTTTAACGTAAGTACTTATTACCGACCTTAAGTATACTTAAGGCAGCCACCTATGGTTGCCAAGCTAACAATATCCATCCGGACTCTTTCCAGTACCACTGCAATGCGGACAATAGACAGTCTTACAACTTCCAGGCGGACAATTTCCATGGTTAAATCATTCGTTTCTTATGAAAGTTTATTCCTTATAAATGCTGAATTACAAATAACTTGTTTTGCTATAGGTATTTTAAATAACTGGTCTTAAGCAAAAACATTCATTAGAAATACTAGTTAAGTCAGAGTTAGTAAAATTTAAAAAAAATACTCGTTTATTTAATATTCTGTTAAGTGTTTCAAGCAGAATGCTTGTTCGTGAACCTAGGTAATACTCTAGCACTTCATGGCTTCCATGAATTGTATTTCACAGTTCTGTACTCCGGTAGGTAGAATTTTAGCTAATTTTCTTCAGCCCTTAGCAATGACTTTTACAATTAAATGTTATAGGTAATGGTTTGCAGTACAACAGCAAATGCAGTCGTTTCTACTCCACAGCAGAACAAAGGCCTCAGAAAAATCCTTCTTTATGTATGAAGTTTGGCCAGTTTTCATCACTATTCTTGCAACTGCGAAGTGGTAATGGTGGGAGACTTTTATTTGATCACTCACAGCAAACCAACCTAGTATGGTGTCTCTGACTATCATAGCTTTGCTGATCATGACGAAAAACAAACCATCTCACCATGTTAAGGATACAATAGTGACACAGGTTTAATTTACTGAGAGTTTGCAAATAGGAAACAAAACTCGTGTAAAGAACTACTTTGCATAAAATCAAAAGCTGAAAACTAGGAGTTAATAAAAACGATCAACGAGCATAATCATGAAGCACTTGAAATTATAGCAGATGCTAAGATTGCTGTTGTAAAGATAAAGCTGCATCTTATTACTAATCTACAGGACAGTTATTTTCAAGCCGTTTGTCGCTGTTTCTACGGGGAAAATGGATACAGAGTTTAAATGACTTAAAGGAGGGTTCACGATAATTTTTCATTTTATTTGGGATTTTTTTTTCTTTTTTTTTTTGGTTATAAGGATATTTTAAAATGTGACCATTGCAATGAATATTAAAAGAATAATAAAATTGTATCGACATTTAAACGATGTTTAGAATTTATTAGCTAAATACTTAAGGCGAAAGAATTTATTTAATTCACAAGAACTCGAGCACCATAAAAAATAAAACATAAAAAAAGGAAAACTGAAATATAATTAGTAGGAACATTGAATAAACGAAAAACTATTATGCATGGAAGATAAGAATAGTACTCTGTATAACGCTACCTACATAATCATGAAAACAAATACATAAGGGGGAAAAACTTTACATCAGAATAAAGTTTATCCTAGATTTGATATCAAATCGTACATTTGTAGCAATAATAAAATCACTAAATGTTACAGACCGTCGATTCCATTCATAATCAAACGGACAATAAAATACAGAGCAAAATTAGTTTATAGAGCAACTGTCAATTGAATAAGGTTGGTCAGTTAAAAGCAAATGCAATTATATAAGTTTTCTTTTCACTTGTGCAGTCTCTCTGAACTACGTTTAATCAGAATTCGTTTGCCTTTTCTGCATCCCTGTATAATCCAGTTGCACCTTTGTAGAATTTCAACAACACACTTTATATTTATTTATTTATCTCTTTATTTTTTTTTTTTGAGGTTTCAGTCATTTCTGTTTTACTTCTAGGCGAAGCGCTTAATATACGATGTCTACGTAGGTTCGTTCGTTCTCTCTCTCTCTCTCTCTCTCTCTCTCTCTCTCTCTCTCTCTCTCTCTCTCTCTCTCTCTCTCTCTCTCTCTCATATATATATATATATATATATATACATATATATATATATATATATATATATATATATATATATATATATATGTATGTATATATATGTATATATATACATATACATACATATATATATATATATATATATATATATATATTGATATATATATATATATATATATATATATATGTATATATAAATATATAAATGTATATGTAAATATATATATATATATATATATATATATATATCAATATATATATATACATATATATATATATATATATATATATATATATATATATATATATATATATATGTATATATGTATATATAAATATATAAAATCTATATGTAAATATATATATATATATATATATATATATATATATATATATATATATATATATATATATATATATGTATAAATATATACATATATATATATATATATATATATATATATATATATACATATATATATATATATATATATATATATATATATATATATATATATATATATATATATATATATATATATATATATATTACGAAGACTAATCGTTATTTTATAACAAAAATTTCTAGAATTTGATTGATAAATCTAATTAGATTAATTGTAATGTCATAATCATTAGGAAAACCTGGGGAAATATCATGTTTTAAATATAAAAGTAATGTTTTTTACTGTATCAGTCTTCATTAATATTATCAAAAGATAGATGACTTAAAAGAAATAAGGGTGAACTCTATTGTATAATGAGTTAATTCTCTTATTTAAGTAATTGAATGTTTCATTAAAGCAGCCTTTGCTGGTCCTTTTGCATTTATATGTAACATTATTCCTTGTTCTTCCCATACCTTTCCTATTTATCTTTTTTTCTAGACTACCTTTGATGCACCGTTTATGAAAAAATTTGAGGAATATTTTTGTCCAGCCCGTGAGGTTATCAGAAATAGGGCAGCTTTAATGTTGGGTTCCCGATTTCATAGATTTCGTGTTCTGATTTTTCTTGGTCTACTGACACGCCCACCTACACCCCACAATGCGAATAAGGGCGGGGGACAATTAGATATAGACGACTTATATGTTGATTCTTTTGGGGTTGTGGTGGCCGAAGTGGTAACGTCCTTGACTAGTGAATGTCAGACTGGAGTTCGAGTCCCACTCAGACTCGCTAGTTTCTTCGGCCGTTGCAACCTCACCATCCTTGTGAGCCATGGATGGGGTGTTTGGGAGAGCCTATAGGTCTATCTTCTGAGTTATCAGGAGCCATTGCTTGGCCCTTCTTGGTCCTAGCTTGGAGAGGGGGCTTGGGCGTTGATCATATGTATTTATGATCAGGCTCTAAGGCATTAGCCTGCTCGATAGGGCAATGTTACTGTCCCTTGCCTCTGCCATTCATGAGCAGCCTTTAAGCCTTTAAACCTACGATTTGTATTTTTAATATTGGAAAATTGAAGAAAGAGGTGAAAGGTTTCAAATTTGTGGAAAGCCTTAAAATAATTAGATATTTGAACCTGGAAAGATTGTGGAAAACCTAATATTGTAATATGAAACTGAAGATATTTGGGTTTGTGGGAATTTTACGAGTAGAAGATACTTGAAACTGGAAATGAGTTTGCTTGTGGAAAACCTTAGGGAAATTAGGAGATATGAAGCTGGGAAGGTATTCGAGTTTGTGTAAACCCTAAGGAAAATTACATATATCAAGATGGGGAGGTGTCAAGGTTTGTGAAAAACCTCCTGTAAATAAGATATTTTAAGAAGGGATATATTGAATTTTGCCGAAAACTATAAGAAAATAAGGCATTTGGAACTAGGAAGGTGTTCGAGTTTGTGGAAAACGTCAGGTAAAAATGATATTTCAAGCAGAGGGACAATTCGATTTTATGGAAATTCTAAAGGTTATAAGACATTTGAAAATGGTAAAGTAATTACCTTAACTTTATGGAAATCCATCGGAAAATAAGATATTTGAACCTTGAAAGGTGTTCGAGTGTTTGCTAGAACCTTAAGAAAATAAAACATTTAATGGTGGGAAAGAATTTAGGGAAATTCATAAATGTAAAAAAAAAAAAATGAAAGTTTATTCGTATAGCATTCACTCTGTAAGGCGTTATGAATCTTATTGAGGTTAGTGACTATTCAATTAACTTCTCCATAGCATTGGTCTTCATCATATCTTTCCATAAGGTTTTTTAACCTAATCAGCCATAAGTAAAAAATAAAATATTTAGCTTATTAATTTTTTTGTTTCTTCCGTAAATTTTTTTCATCCTGACAGTGGCATCTAAAATGGCCTTATGCAATTTCGCTAAAGATTAAAACTTTTCCCCCAAAAAATTTCAAAGTCTACGCAGAGTAAATGCGATACAAACTTTTGTTTCGAATAATCTTTCAAAGTGTACAAAGAACAAATTCAATGCGAACTTTTGTTTAAAAAATATTTTAAACCTACATGGAGCCATTGCATTACGAAATTTAATTTTCTAGATGTTTTAATGACGGCTTAAGTCACTACCGCCGATCGCTTCCCTTTTATTAATCCGACAGCAGAATTCTATGGGAATAATGGTTTATGTTCCAAACTTCTAAAACCAATATATTTGACATTGAAATTTTGGACTCAGTTTATTATTAAAGATTACGCTAATCCTAAAACTCAGGTTGTTATTGTTATGTTAGATATAAGTGATGATATATACGTAATTTTATGTTTTTGGTAATAAGGTTATATATGCATAACTATATTTACATGTTAATCATGTGCAAAAACATGTATATGTAAGTCTATGTATGTGTCTGTATATGTATACTTGTATGTTTACACGTATGTATATGTCTATGTATATATTTATGTATGCGTATATATATGGATGCCTATATGTGTATACGTATGTAAATGTTTATGTGTGTGTGTGTATATATATATATATATATATATATATATATATATATATATATATAATTGTGCTTATATATTTATATGCATGAGGCTATCCTTATTGATAAAAAGATATTTTATTGGAAGACAAAAAAAAAAGAATTTACCGGTCACCAGAAATTACCCTTTCTAGCAGGTGTCTAATGATGTTTGATCTCCTCCCAGGAAACAACTGATAGCTAGTATGGGAGCGTCATGGTACTTTAAGTCTCTATATGTATGTTTGTACGTTTACTGTAGATATAAAATGTAAAGAAACCTCCTTCAATAAATCAGTCCTGGGAAACTAGTCAGGACTTAATCTTATATATCATGTTTCTTTTTCCTTGTGGTTCTTTTGCATATATATATATATATATATATATATATATATATATATATATATATATATATATATATATATATATATGTATATATATATATATATATATATATATATATATAAATATATATATATGTATATATATAAATATATATATATATATATATATATATATATATATATATATATATATATATATATATATACACAGTATATATATATATATATATATATATATATATATATATATATATATATATATAGATTTTGTGAAAATATATAAAATTTTAAAGTTACTTTACACTAATAGGTAATAACAGTTAGTATCCTTATCCTATAATTAAAATTCAAACGTTCATAGAGTAAGCAACTATTTCTTTTCAGAATGTATTTCACCTATTGTTTTATATCTATAAGAAATGAAATTAGATATTTTCAATACTTATTTATATCATAGGTTTACTACAGATAATCAATAAACTTTTATTTAAATTTAGCATCAAAAGATAAGTAGACTATATGAAACTGCAAGCATACAGAAATTGAGCAACTATGCAAGAATATTGTCAATTATTGAGTGCTAATTACTACTCTCCAGGTAGCAGTGTACAAAGAAACCAAAGAAATGACATCCGATTTTTCATTGCAGTTCTGTATGTATGCAAAAAAAAGAAAAAAAACGCAGTAAAGTAACGATGCATATTTAATATGTTATCAATTGGCATATGGCTTCCCCGTATGAAGTTATTGGCGTAAGATATCTATTGCTATTGTACTATTTGACATTGAACTAATGGTTGTTTGAGTGAAAAGCTATAACAATTAAATGTTATAAAATTTTTAAGGATTTTTTTTTATCTATTTCTGGTGAGTAATGCTAGTTATCTACTGTCTTTTAGTTTAAAACTTCAACCATAGAAAAATGTATATAACCAGGCAGTTAAATAGAAAAAAGTTACTGACGTACAGTAAACAAAAACAAAAAAACAAAAACAAAAAGTAACATGTTGTTTTGCGCAAAATGAATAAAAATTAAATACGTGAAAACATCTTCGCTTATAAGACCTCACCAGAAAGCTATTTTCAGGTTATCATCACTCTGTTGGAAACAAATTCATTTAAAAGGAGTTGCAACACGAGCGGTTGGAAGAAATATGCTTAATATGAATATAGTAAAGATATAACTAAAATGGCCATGTTGAAAGATCAATAAAGCATAAAAAACTGAAAGGGGAACGTAAGACTCGCTGCTTGAGATAACATTACAGGATTTAGGAATTGATTGTATAGAAAACACATAGGAGGGGATATGAAAACTAATAATTATACCATTAAGATATGATGATATATTG
>NC_090747.1:17079544-17089544 GCF_036898095.1 Palaemon carinicauda
CTCTCTCTCTCTCTCTCTCGTCTCTCTCTCTCTCTCTCTCTCTCTCTCTCTTAAAAAACCCCAAACAATACTGTTGCTCAAAGTTAGACTCTGAGCGCATATCAGGACCTATTTGACCTTAATAACTTTGATATTCTCCTTTGGGTTTCATTAATCACGTTTGGCTCACTGAATATAAAAGACATATGGAATTTTAATCTTATATTAATTTCTAAAGAATTAGGGGTGTGAAACATATGTGACAGACTATATAAAGATTTAAAAATAAATAGCATTTTACAGGCAAAAATAAAATTTTTAGACATAACTAACAAAAAAGTAAATGCATACATAGATTTTCAAAATTTACGTTGTCTTATGACACAAAATATATTGTATATCCACATTCATCACACAGAGCTGGGGGTACAGCTATATAACACCATTTCAAGATTAAATTCACAATTATGCCCCACATAAATCATCTCCAAATATATTAGTTGTTTTTTTTAAAGATACTCGGAGTTCTCCATAAATTAAGGGTCATAAAGAGTGCTTGAAATTATTTCCTTCATGGCGTGAAGATATTGCTTTCCCCAAACACATATACAGTAAGATTTGCTTCCTTGAATATAACTTGAAGATTTAAGAATGATATCACTGGTGCGTGAAATGATCTCTTTGTTTTGTGGAGATATTGAACGACAAGAGATTTGTTAGGAAATAACATAATTTCAGAAACAATAAAATGTATAATCTATTCCTTTGAAAATCGAAGATAAGGAAAAGAAAAAAAGTCCTAGCTGATATTTATTGATGTAGATTGATATTACTTACATAAGAGAGTCGATTAAAACTGTTAGTAGATAACATACAGTAAGTATTGTTGATAAGTTGTCTCTGTAGAGATAAGATTTGAATTCACTATTAAATAGTATAAATCGCAATGGACTCTCGAATCATGAAGAACTTCTACATATGGATATGTATGTATTTCATCATTTTCATCTTAATCATCAACATTTACAAGGAAACTACAGAACAAAGGCCTCAGACATGTCCGTCAACTCAATTCTATTTATGATCTTTCCGTGCTAGTTTTATACCAGAAAATTTCTTAGCTCTTCAATCCATTGTCTTCTCTTCCTTTCCCTGCTTTTGTTGCATTCTCTAGTGACCTATTCTATTATTTCTAATTTCCAGGTATTATCTATCATCCCCATTATATGTCCTGTCCACGTAATTTTATTTTCATTACATGCTGTTAGAACATTCTCTAGTTTAGTTTTCTCTCAAATCCATGTTGCACTTTTCACTCACTTATTATTCATTCCATAGCTCTCTGAATTGTATTTAGGTTATGTTCTACGGCTATAACAAGGCTCTATGTTTGGTGATGCATTAGTTTAATACTGATAGGAATAACTGATTAGATACTTTACTCTTTAGAAAAAAATGCCATTTGAATATTCATAATCTCATTTTGATTACCAAAAGCTCTCCATCCTAAGCTTATCCTTATTTTAATTTTGACATCATATTGATTATCAGTCCTATATACTTGCTTTCTCTATTCAAATATTCTGTAACCTTTTGCCATTCCTCTCATGACTCACTAAACGCAAGCGTGCCATCTACTAATCTTAAAATGTTAAAGTATGCCCCATTAAAGTTAATTTAAACAATTTCCTAATAAACATTTTTGATAATTTCTTCTCTGCATACTGTGGATATAAATAGGAAAGATAACTCCTCCTTATATAACACCTTTCTCTGTTGAAATTTTCTCAGCTTATTTATTTTATTTAGAAATTTTCTCTGTGTATGTATGTATGTAAATATATATATATATATATATATATATATATATGTATATATATATAAATATATATATATATATATATATATATATATATAATTTATATATTATATATATATATATATACTACGATATATATACGTATATATATAAATCATATATATATTATATATATATGTGTGTATATATATGTATATATATAAGTATATATATATATATATATATATGTGTGTGTGTGTGTATATATATATATGTATATATATTATATATACTATATATATAAATAGTATATATATATATATATAAATATATATATATATATATATATATATAAATAAATATATATATTTATATATAAATATATATTATTTATTCATTTATATGTATATAAATATAAATATATATATATATATATATATATATATATATACATATATATATATATATATATATATATATATCCTAAAATGTCCTAACCTATGAATAATCTAATCCTTGTCTTTGAAGGAATTTCATTATTGCTGAAGAATCAAAAGCTTTAACAGAGTCTATAAACGGCCTTATATAGTGGTATTTAATACTGGGTTATTGTTTCCATTATTTGATCAGTTACATATGGTCAGTTGTTGGAGACTCAATTCTAAAGCTGGCCGGCTCTCTTGCTTGATTGAAGACTAACTGTCTTTCTATTTTGCTTATTATTATTTTCTAAAATATTTGTTAAGTCTCCTGTGCCCTGTTTTTTTTTTTTTGTAAATTAATCTAAATGATTAACATTTGTCTGTAAAGTTCAGTAAGTTTAATATTATAAATCCACACCAATTTTATTACTTAAAACGATTGCTATAGTTAAGCAGGCTAAGGCAGATTTTGCTCCAAATAGTGCTCTTAGTTATATAAGCATTAAACCTGGCATGAAGTTCCTATTTTGTGGTTTTGCTAACAAATGCATAGGGCAAGTTATGATATGAATATGAAATTTGGCACTAATGTTCTGTGTAGGGCATGTTATCAGGTAAAAGTTTATAGCCTTCACAAAAAATTGAATATGGCGGACATTTTTTTTTTCAAGATGGTCGCCAAAACATGCCCCTGTTAGTTGTCTTGCTATGGTGTGAAAATACAAACGATGTATTCAATGAAACATTTTGATTTTTAGTTATCATAATATGGATTACATGCATTAAAAATAGCATTATTGCATAATTAGCCAATCTGGCATGATGAAAAAACCTATTTTTCACAGTGGATATTCTTGTGAAACCCTCATATTACCAATGCTTTTTTGGGAAAGTTCATATATATTTCTCAAGCTCCAGGAGTTGTTTCTTGCTGGTTGATTCTTCCATCAAATAGTACAAAATGAGTTGGTCATCTGATGTTCCTGTATGGTCATAGGTCTTTCAGAGAAAAGTAAGTGAAAGGAAATAGCGTTAATGCTCAACATTAAAAAATAATTTGGTCAAATCTATGACATCGACAAAAAAATCAATTACTGAGATCTATCTTTTATCCCTCAATTGCTATCAACCCCACCCCCCCACCCCCTCCCCCAGCACCCAATTACACAGTTTTAGGTAGACAATACCTCTTACCATAAAAATGATTGGATATGTACCACACTCCAAAGGTGAAGTTTGGTAGACCATTTCGATTTGGATTACATTGTGATTCGCCAGCATGGCTAGGCCCAAACTCAGTCACTGTTCCTTGTTCAAAACTCTCACAAGAACAACTGCACAGAGGAGTATACCCCATTCCAGTCTTCGAGCCCTTGCCTCGTTCACAACACTAATTGTTCTTGCATCCACACTTTGTCAGTACACGAAAACATTTAGCAATAGGTTCCAAAGCAGTCCGCCAGCACCCCGTTTACACAGTTTTAGGTAGATAATGCTCCCTACTATAAAAGGGATAACCCTCTCTGTTTTATGAATGGATATGTACTACTCTAAAGGGAAGTTTGAGGACCATTGAATTCGGATTATTTGCTATCGCTAGCATGGATAGTCCCAGAGTTCATTAACTGTTCCTTGCTTAAAAACCTCACAAGGGCACCTGGACAGTGGAGTACACCTTTGAGTACTTACAGCCTTTGAGTACTTACATCGTCCATCACCACAACTGATCTTACATGAACACTTCGTCAGTTCATGACACCTTTTAGAAATAGTTTCCCATGCGGTCCAAACAGCTTTCCATCTTTGACCCATCCCCATTTGGAAGGACATGGAAGTTCTTGCTGAAGTATGATAGACTGTGCCCAAATATAACCTTCTTGGAAGGCAGCGTGTTTGGCATATTCCTTGAGTACCCATTGTATTGGCGAGATTTACTCATATTGACTCTGCTTTTTGGAGAAGAGATCTAACCTAACAGTGGCTTTACTTGAACGGTCATACATAAGAACGACAAATCTTTCTAAACTTGTAGATCTGACTCCTGAACAAGCATTAGATTTTGAAAACAAAACGTAAGACTAACGACCCACAAGCCTTTATATAGGTAAAACTATGCATCACAATGATTTCATCAACGACCCATTATGTGTAATAAGGGGGGCAGATCATTTTTGGTGGAACCTCTTATTGCTGCAATACACGCCGGCAAAACAAACTCATACAGCTCCGTGATACGAGACCAGTTGAACAGTATAAAAAGATAAATGGAACATATAATGTATATATTCACAGATTCATATTACGGGATTAAATCTTAATTTGCCAATGAACTATAAAATAGAGATTTAAATAGGGTGGTACTAAAGCATTTTGAAACACACATACACACACACACACACACACACACATATATATATATATATATATATATATGTGTGTGTGTGTGTGTGTGTGTGTGTATGTATATATGTATGTATGTATGTATGTATATAAAGAGAGAGAGAGAGAGAGAGAGAGAGAGAGAGAGAGAGAGAGAGAGAGAGAGATAAATCACCCCATCTTATTTGATCGCTTAGAAGGCTTAGATTAAAAATACCCAGTAAATCAATATCCGTGATTTCCCAAAGTGATTCTTATCGCATTTGACTTATAAATTGTTGTTATTCTTCAAAATCATCCTCTATTTCAAAGTGAAGCTAGATCTCTCTCTCTCTCTCTCTCTCTCTCTCTCCTCTCTCTCTCTCTCTCTTATTACTGAAATATAATTTTTGTGTGATTAATGAGAATCTCCTTTTTAATCGGTGATAATCTAATCTTTGGATCCCATTCTCATCCTTCTAACCGAAAAACATCTTTTCCCAGAAACCGAGTCTCACTTTTTGTTCAACTTTAATTATTTGTAATTTAATTTATAGATAGAAACTCTACGATTAAAAAGGTTACATAAGGATGGATTTTCTCTAATATTGTTCATGCTTTGGATGGTTCTATCGACAGAGGCCAATTGCACTGTAATTTTACCTTTATGACGATATTTTGCATTCTTGAATGACTTTGTATGTCTTCTTAATGAGTACTGGTTGCCCTGATATATTAACTAGAGAAATGGGGATTTCTGGTTTTTCTTATATCTAGAGATCTGACAATAATTTTGATGGAATATGTGATTGCTACGGAAATCATAGTTTATTATATATTTCTATTCCCGTTTTTTTTAGAAACTGATATACCCAAACGAATAAGATATTTAGATAATATATCCCTTTTCCACATAGATTTTTATATATCTATTCGTATCAGAAAAGGAATAAGAAATTATTTTATTAAATGACAATTACCGTAACTCAAATTATTCAAATTTAGTTACTGTACTATTGAAAATCCTATAATAGATATTTTCCCTCGAAATAAATCCTGCGAGTCCCACATAGATGAAATTTGTACCGTTTTCCGATGTTGTTACACTATTTGTTGTTTCTAATAGCGTTAGTTGCTGGATCTTAAAAGAGAGAATTTACCCGTCAATGAAGATATAAGATGATATCAACAGTTTTTAATTTTCTTCGTCTAGAGATATATTTTTGAAGAGAAGAAAACATTTTACTTATGAACTTTCATGAAAATTGTATTCCAATTCTCATTAATGATACCCTTTTTTAATTCATATGTGTAGGGAGAAAATTTAGCTAAAACAAATTTTGGTAATTTCATTTATTATAATATAAGAGGAAAAAAACGCCGTCCCCCCCCCCAAAAAAAAAAAATCAGTGACCTAGAAATAATATATATGATAGTATTAATGTATGGTATCGTAATATCAGTAATAATTTGTGTCAGTCTTCTAATTAATTGACCCTAAAGAAGGACTATTTTTTTTTATGCAATTTTTTTCTTTTCATTCTGCCAGCTAGGAAGAGCCCTTCCGAGTTTGTACTGTGATTGTATAAAACTCTAGCGAAAAGGAATAACCATATACCATGAACGTTCACAATAAACCATTCTACCAAGATTGATAAATGGCTGGGAATAACAATAGGTAATTGGCTGTTAAAAGGGTCCATACAAAGGATATTGACTACATATTGGAATATTACAACATAAAATTTTATCTCTGCCACCACGCTGTCGTTGGGTGGTTGGGGGTCACTGTCCATCAACTTCATTAATTAATGCCCAATGGGGAAAGGATGTAGTAATGTCTGTGAATTTCCATTGTCTTCTCATATAAATATACTGTGTATCTATTTATCAACAGATACAATTATATATGTTTATATATAAATATACCATATATATAGCATAATTACTGATTCATGGCATTGTATATATGTATTTACATAGTGTTTTATATTGCCAGTTGTAGTAGCCTTTTAAGAGCGTGCCAACCTGGCAAATTGTTGGCCAGAGGTTCGACACCCGATAAAGCTCGATAGTTTCTAGTAATGTCTGAGAAAGAAGCAACTATTGCCGGACCTCGATAGCCCTAGTTCGATGGAAAGGGGTTTTGCAGGTTGATCGTATGGGTATTACATAGGAACTTAGGTAGGTAATTATCCTATCCCTTGTGTCTGCTATCCATAAGTGACCTTTAAACCTGTAAATAGTATTGAAGGTTCAGACATATAACAGTAATTTCAAACAAAAAATTCATGAGCGTTGTTAGTCATATCTATATATGAATGATTATACGGGTACTTTACCTTAGTTTGTAGAAATTGTGTAATGAGCAAAGCTGATGGTTCAAGTTAGATATGCTAATTATAATAGTCTTAGAATTAGTAACATGAGAAAGAATTCAATATGATATCGGTTACGACTCTTCAACATTTTGAAGAAAAAAATGTCAAGTAGCGAGAAAGAAAAGGAATTTAAATATTCTACGAAAACAATACATCTTATTATGGGAGGCTGTACTTAATTGTATACATATCAGAAAAAAAAAAAACATTACAGAAGCAAATTAGCAGTAGACGAAGGATTAACAATTGATTTGATAATAGATGGAGAAAATTTCATAGCAGTAAAACTCGCTCAAAGTTATACCAAATGTCTGCATACAGCATGAAAATAAAATTTAATCCTTATATTATTGACAAAAAGGACACAAAATAGACCTGAATAATTATCGAACAATAAGTTTTTTCAGTAATATGTAAAATATTTACAAAAATCATATGAGGCCGCATAGATATATAGTATACTTTAATCAACCAAGTGAGAGGAAAAATTTTAGAAGTGATTTCTTATCAACTAACTATATTCATCCAATTAAACAGGTAATCTAAAAAATCAAATGATATATGACATTTATAGACTACAAAAGGGTTTTGATTCTCTCAAATCCTCAACAGTAATAAATCATTTGAAAGATTAGGAACAGGGGAATCTTCTGTTAGAAAATTGTGAAATATCTCTACGGGAAGTGCAGCATCTTAAAAATACATAGAGAGTGAGAAAATACCAACTGAGAAAAGGGCTAAACAGGGAGACCCCATCTCTCCTTAATTATTAACAACATGCACAGAAATTTGTTCAAAGAATTTATATTAAAAAAATGTAGGAATTAACATTATGGAAAATACGTTCAAAATTATGATTCGCAGATGGCATAGTTGTGTTTAATGATTCATGGGAGGAATTACAAAAGATGAAAGAAGATTTGAAACGAGGAAGCAGGAATGTAGGACTGAGAACCAATATGAGTAAAAATATGATAATGTTAAAAATAATGCAGAGGCTACAGATACAGGTTATGGAGGAACCTTCACCTATTGTGAATTAATATATGTAATTACGACAGACAATAATGGTTTCCCATGACCTTGAGACCAAAATTCAAAGAAGGTTAAGCATTGGATGGAGAGCTTTTGGTAAATACCATAAGATCATGGAAAATAAAATGTCTTTCTTTCTCTAAAAGAAACGTATTTAAACACATAATATTACCAGTAATAACTAATGCAAGCGAACCTTGGAGCCTTACCAAAGACTTAGAAGGTGAGCTAGTTACAACTCAAAGAGCTAAGGATAAAATAATGAAGGGAATAACACTAAGGCAACAGAAAAAGCAGCATGTATACGAGAGCAAGGTATAGTAGAGGATACTGTGAAGACATGTAAGAAAAGAAATGGACCAGGCCGGATATATAATGAGAATGGACATTAGGAAAACTGGAATGGGTCCCTATGCATTGCAAAAGAAGCGCGGGAAGGAAGGGAAGACGATGGACTGACAAACTAAGAAAATATGCTGGTGTAGGCTACCAGAGAAAGGCCTAATAAGACGCGAAAAGAATGACATGTCTGAGGCTTTTGTCCTGCAGTGTACTAGTTACGGCTGATGATGTGCGTAAATGCTATTTTTAACTTGAGTACTTATTACTGACCTTTAGTATTCTTAAGGCAGCCACCTATGGTTGCCAAGCTAACAATATCCATCCGGACTCTTTCCAGTACCAGTTCACTGCGGACAATAAACAGTGTGACAAGTTCCAGGCGGACAATTTCATTGCTTAAATCATTTGTTTCTCATTAAAGTTTATTCCATATAAACGCTGAGTTACAAATTACTTTTTTTGATATAGCTATTCTAAATAACTGTTCTTAAGCAAAAACCTTCATTAGAAATACTAGTTAAGTCACAGTTAGTGAAGTTATAAAAAAAATACTCGTTTAGTTAATATTTTGTTAAGTGTTTCAGGCAAAATGCTTGTTCGTGAGCCTAGGTAATACTCTAGCATTTCATGGCTGCCATGAATTGTATTTCACTCTCCCGGACTATGGTAGGTAGGATCTTAGCTAATTTTCTTCAGCTCTTAGATATGACTTCTACAATTAAATGTTATGGTTAATCGTTTACAGTACAACAACAAATGCAGTCGTTTCTAGTCCACAGCAAAACAAAGGCCTCAGACAAATCCACTTTTCATCCCCACTATGGCCACTGCGAAGTGGTAATGGTGGGAGACTTTTATTTGATCACTCACAGCAAACCAACCTAGTATGGGTGTCTCTGACTATTATACCTTATCTGATCATGACGAAAAAACAAACCATCTCACCACGTTTAGTATACAATAGTAACACATGATTGATTTACTGAGAGTTGGTAAAGAGGAAACAAAACTCGTGTAAAGCACTACTTTGCATAAAAACGAAAGCTGAAAACTAGGAGTTAATAAGAACGACCAACGAACGTAATCCTGAAGCACTTAAACTTATAGCAGATCCTAAGATTGCGGTTGTAAAGATAAAGTTTCCTCTTATTATTAATCTTCAGGATAGCTATTTGCGAGCGGTTTGTCGCCGTTTTGGATTTTTTTTTCATATATAAGGATATTTTAAAATGAGACTATTGCAATGAATATTAAAAGAATAATAATATTGTATAAGTATTTAAACGATGTTTATAATTTATTAGCAAATATTCATAATGCTAGACAAATTATTTAATTCATAAGAACTCAAGCACCATAAAAAGAAAAACTAAAATATAATTAGTAGCAAAATTGAAATAAACAAAAAAATATTATGCATGAAAAATAAAAATAGTAGTCTGTATAACGCTACCGGCATAATCTTGAAAGAAATACATAGGGGGAAAAATTTACATCAGAATAAGTTTTTTCCTAAATTTGATATCAAATCGTTCATTCGTAGCAATAAAAATTCACTAAACATTACAGACCATCGATTACATTTGTAATTAAACAGACAATAAAACACAGACAGAAATTAGTGTATAGAGCAACTGGCAATTGATTAACGTTGGTCAGCTAAAACCAAATGCAATTATATATAA
>NC_090747.1:17102281-17104781 GCF_036898095.1 Palaemon carinicauda
AAAAATCTCTTTGAGACTGTTCTAAGGCTTTAGTCATTGTGTTAGAGAATTCGAAATAAATATATATAAAAATATATACATATTAACATAATATAATATAAAATAATATATTAACGTTTGCATAGTGTAAGAAAATAAATAAAATTTATTCATATAATAATTTTCATGGTCTAAAATGAAATATTACTCCCTATTAATTTTGTAGTCTATTTGTCGATTTTTATGCAACATTCGAAATATATATATATATATATATATATATTGTGTATATATATATATATATATATATTTATATATATATATATATATAATATAAATATATATATATATATATATATATATATATATATTATATATATATATTATATATATATTATATATATATATAAATATATATATATATATACATATATATATATGTATATATATATATATATATATATATATATATATATATATATATGTATTTATATATATATATATAAATACAAATATATATATATATATATATATATATAAAAATGTATATATATATATATATATATATATATATGGCATTTATGGACTATGAGAAAGATTTTGATGTTGATTCATCATAACAGAAGCCCGTCAAAAATAAGGACTACATGAATCTTATGTTTGAATACTTGTAGATTACAATAAGTGAATGTAACAATTATAGCTTCATAAATATAGTGAGAACATTCTGAATGAGAAAAGAGTTAGACCGGGAGACCCCATCTGTCCTAAATTATTCAAAGCATGAATAAAAGAAGTTTTTGAAGAACTTAGACTGGAAAAATATAAGAACAGGCAAAATTCTATTTACTGAATCATGGGAGGAACTATAAAGGAATGAAGAACTGAAAATGAATGTGAGTAAAACTAAGATATTGTTCAATTATCTGACGCCCACCTACCACCCAGCGAAGACACTCAATAGCATCTTGAGCCCTTTTGTCCCTGATGAAAACAGTGTCACCTCATCTGCTGAGTTCCTGATTAATCTGAAAGGATTGCCCAGTAGTGGCACCATTGCTTTTCTGGGTGTGGAATCTCTCTTCAGAGAATCAGTTGTAGGCCACAATCAGTCGATAGCGATGACAACACCAACAGCAATAATAATAGTAATAAGAAATTGTAGGACGTTCAGTAATACAATCCATGACATTTTTTTTTTTCTACTTTTATTCCAATGAAGTTTTTGGGTACATTTCTTAACCCAACGGCAGCTGCAAATTAAATTCTTATAATATTCATAAACATAGCGAACAGAGAATAGTAGAGTTTTACAGCACCGTAAATTAGAATCAAATAAAATAAGTTACAGTATTTACCTAAAAAGTTTTCTAATATAAATAGCACGTCATAGAGCGAATTCCATAATTGGAATTAGACTAAAAACCTAAATAAAATTATAAATACTTAAAACAATTTTAATGGAAAGCTTCAGGCTTCATTATTTAAAGTTGACTTTAAGGTCTTAATTAGTAAACTTTTAGCGATTCGAATTTTAGATTGGTAATTCCCTCTCAATACAATGGAAAATTCTTGTAGATTTACCTGCTTGTTACAAATGTTTTCTGAGTGGTCCCTCACGGATGACTGGAGGGGCCTAGCAAGGATCTGTTTTGTTCTGTAACTTCTCCCATCATGTTCCGATGCTCTGCCAGCTAGGGCGCTATTGCTAGGACCTAAATAGCAGTTATTACAAACTGCACATTCATACTTGTAAACAATGTCAGAACACCAGTTAGAAGGAGTTTTGTCTTTGTGATGGAAAAAGTTTTTCCTTTTAAAGTTGTTATAAAAAAAAAAATGTTTTTTACGCTGATCTGGGGAAAATGTTGATTCATTATATTCTTTAATTCTTTATTTATCAACTTGCATAATTGCTCTCCTTGATAAAGCAGTTTTAGATATACAGTCTCTTTTTCTACAGTACTTGTAATGGGCTTTTGCATGAACATGTTGTTTAAGAGCCTCTATAATTGACTATTAAATATTTCAACTGGTTATCCATTATTCCAAAAAAAAAAAGAAAAAAAAATACGTAAAAATTATATTTCTATATGAAATTTGATATATGTTTTAGACATTCTCCATGCTCTGCATAGAAAAGTTGAAAAGGCATTCAGTTTAAAGGGATGAAATGTAAAACTGGTGAAATTGAGTCCTACTCCGGCATAAGTTTTCTTTCTGAATACTGCGGTATTAATAGTACTTTTATTCTCTTTCCAACATTATATATAAGAATGGTAATTTATGGTTTTCTTCTTCCTCTTTCGTGAAATTTATCTTAGGATGTTGAGAATTTAAATAAGTAAAAAAAAATTCAGCATGCTCTTTTATCTCAAATATTACATATGTGTCATCCACATACCGTCTGTAAAATATAGGCTTAAAATCTATTGGACATTGTTCTAACCATTTCTTTTCGTAATAACATAGAAAGACATTTTCAAGGGGTGCACTAAGAGGTTATCCCATTGTCAACCCA
>NC_090747.1:17109781-17112281 GCF_036898095.1 Palaemon carinicauda
CATATCATTGAAGTTATATATTTTGATAGTTGAAACTCGTCAGACGCAGACAGCAGCTGACACGTTTTTCACCGGCTTGAGTTCACCTCACCTCCGGGATGTTAGTTGGTTTTCAGAATGCATCAAATATGTAAAGGGAATTCACACAGCTTAATGATATATTCATATTGCCACGCAAATACCATTCCTGAGAAAAGTGTTTAGCCCTAGTATTATATTTAGGTATATAACCAAAATACTGCGTCTATCATTAACGTTAAAAACATAAAGTTCCTATTAAATATATATATATATATATATATATATATATATATGAACATATATCACAAGCACATGTGATTTCAATCAATGTAAATATCACCCACGAACGGCATTTAATACCGAATTCTATCTGGGAATATATATCCACTTGGAATTAATTTTATGGTAACAGCTTCTGGCCGGGTGGAGATTCGAACCCCCACCTGTGCGGCTTGAAACTATGCCTACAGTGACTCTACCGAGTGAGCTATCAAGAGAGAATAAAAGTTTAGGACAAATCTCCGTACATATTCCTATCGAATTTAGGAATCTGTTCATAGACTTGAAATAAACCTATCTCGACCATGATAGCTGAATCGTGAGTTTGTAACACGTGGTTATTTTAAATGAACATATATCACAAGCACATGTGATTTCAATCAATGTAAATATCACCCACGAACGGCATTTAATACCGAATTCTATCTGGGAATATATATCCACTTGGAATTCATTTTATGGTAACAGCTTCTGGCCGGGTGGAGATTCGAACCCCCACCTGTGCGGCTTGAAACTATGCCTACAGTGACTCTACCGAGTGAGCTATCAAGAGAGAATAAAAGTTTAGGACAAATCTCCGTACATATTCCTATCGAATTTAGGAATCTGTTCATAGACTTGAAATAAACCTATCTCGACCATGATAGCTGAATCGTGAGTTTGTAACACGTGGTTATTTTAAATGAACATATATCACGAGCACATGTGATTTCAATCAATGTAAATATCACCCACGAACGGCATTTAATACCGAATTCTATCTGGGAATATATATCCACTTGGAATTCATTTTATGGTAACAGCTTCTGGCCGGGTGGAGATTCGAACCCCCACCTGTGCGGCTTGAAACTATGCCTACAGTGACTCTACCGAGTGAGCTATCAAGAGAGAATAAAAGTTTAGGACAAATCTCCGTACATATTCCTATCGAATTTAGGAATCTGTTCATAGACTTGAAATAAACCTATCTCGACCATGATAGCTGAATCGTGAGTTTGTAACACGTGGTTATTTTAAATGAACATATATTACAAGCACATGTGATTTCAATCAATGTAAATATCACCCACGAACGGCATTTAATACCGAATTCTATCTGGGAATATATATCCACTTGGAATTCATTTTAGAGTCACTGTAGGCATAGTTTCAAGCCGCACAGGTGGGGGTTCGAATCTCCACCCGGCCAGAAGCTGTTACCATAAAATGAATTCCAAGTGGATATATATTCCCAGATAGAATTCGGTATTAAATGCCGTTCGTGGGTGATATTTACATTGATTGAAATCACATGTGCTTGTGATATATGTTCATTTAAAATAACCACGTGTTACAAACTCACGATTCAGCTATCATGGTCGAGATAGGTTTATTTCAAGTCTATGAACAGATTCCTAAATTCGATAGGAATATGTACGGAGATTTGTCCTAAACTTTTATTCTCTCTTGATAGCTCACTCGGTAGAGTCACTGTAGGCATAGTTTCAAGCCGCACAGGTGGGGGTTCGAATCTCCACCCGGCCAGAAGCTGTTACCATAAAATGAATTCCAAGTGGATATATATTCCCAGATAGAATTCGGTATTAAATGCCGTTCGTGGGTGATATTTACATTGATTGAAATCACATGTGCTTGTGATATATGTTCATTTAAAATAACCACGTGTTACAAACTCACGATTCAGCTATCATGGTCGAGATAGGTTTATTTCAAGTCTATGAACAGATTCCTAAATTCGATAGGAATATGTACGGAGATTTGTCCTAAACTTTTATTCTCTCTTGATAGCTCACTCGGTAGAGTCACAGTAGGCATAGTTTCAAGCCGCACAGGTGGGGGTTCGAATCTCCACCCGGCCAGAAGCTGTTACCATAAAATGAATTCCAAGTGGATATATATTCCCAGATAGAATTCGGTATTAAATGCCGTTCGTGGGTGATATTTACATTGATTGAAATCACATGTGCTTGTGATATATGTTCATTTAAAATAACCACGTGTTACAAACTCACGATTCAGCTATCATGGTCGACATAGGTTTATTTCAAGTCTATGAACAGATTCCTAAATTCGATAGGAATATGTACGGAGATTTGTCTTAAACTTTTATTCTCTCTTGATAGCTCACTCGGTAGAGTCACTGTAGGCATAGTTTCAAGCCGCACAGGTGGGGGTTCGAATCTCCACCCGGCCAGAAGCT
>NC_090747.1:17117281-17122281 GCF_036898095.1 Palaemon carinicauda
CACCCCTGACGAAGAGGATGCCTATTCAACGTCAACTGAAGCTGACATGAATGCTGTAGGACATACACGCCCACACCGTGACGTGCCGAAGCAGAGACAAAGCCGCCCACCACCCACCCATCGCTCGTGCCCCAACAAACGACTTCTACAGCCACTTACTACCTCCCATCCGCCGCAGTTTTGCTACTACCACTTCAGATTCGGGGCAACTGCAAAGAAATGTGCCGAGGATTGTCAGTGGCCAAAAAACGTGTAAGTAGGCCATCGCTCGTGGCGGTGGCCTCCCGTGTATCTAATCTTTTCTTTTTACAGAATGCAGGAACGGGCGTGCGATTTTTGGTAGACACGGGTGCTTGTCGTTCTCTTTTGCCAAGGAAACTCTTCAAGACACGACGTAGTCTGTCTACATCTGCCGACGTCAGCTTGGTAGCTGCCAACGGATCTGCTATACCCACCTACGGTTACAAGAACCTCCCATTATCATTCGGAAACGGTAAATTCAATTGGAAGTTTCTCGTTGCTGACGTCACCATGCCAATCCTCGCTGCGGATTTCCTCTCTCATTTCCACCTTCTGGTCGATGTCGTCCACCGACGATTGGTCAACGCAGACTCGTACTTGTCAACACCTCTTCAACCTGCCCCCTCTAACCTCGCTCTCCACATTAGCGCACCCACGGATGCCTACGCCCACTTCCTCACGTCGTACCCGGAAGTTTTCCGTCCAGAACTTCGCCAAACGCCCACGGTTCCTGCCAAGCACGGTATTTATCACCATATCAAGATGACGGGACCCCCAGTCTTCGCAAAATTCAGACGTCTGCCACCGGAACGATTAACAGCCACCAAACAGACGTTCGCTGAACTGGAGGAAATGGGCCTTTGCCAAAAGGCCTCCAGCCCATGGTCGTCACCCTTACACATCGTTCTGAAGAAAGACGGCTCCCTCCGTCCGTGCGGGGATTACAGGCGCCTGAACATGTAAAGAGAACAAGATTACTACCTCCTCCCAAACATTGCCGACGTGACCTCCTACCTGCACAAAGCAAAGGTTTTCTCTACGCTCGGTCTCCTGAAGGGGTATTATCAGGTGCTTATGAACCCAGAAGACATCCCCAAGACTGCCATCACCACTGCGTTTGGTACATACACCTTCAATTACTCCTGTTTTGGCCTTCGTAATGCTGGGGCCACGTTTCAACGTTTCATGGATGGCATCTTAGGGGACCTCCCTTTCTGTGTATGTTATGTGGACGACATACTTGTGTTCTCCTCAAAAGAGGAACACCTCCGTCACCTGCGCATCGTGCTCGACTGTCTGCAACAAAACGGCCTTGTAGACCGGTATGACAAGTGTATCTTTGGCGCCAACGAAGTCTCGTTCTTAGGGCACCGCATCACTCCTGAAGGTGTCCACCCCCTCCCTGAGAAGGTAGCAGCCGTTCAGAACTTCCCCGTGCCCTCAACAGTCAAAGCTCTGCAGGAATTCTTGGGCATGATCAACTATTATCATCGTTTTCTGCCAGCCATTGCCACCACTCTTGCTCCCCTCTACGCCTCCCTCAAGGGCAAGCCGAAGGACCTGAAGTGGGGTCCCCTTCAGGATGCAGCCTTCTGCAATGCAAAGAAGGCCCTATCAACTGCTGCGGCTCTCACTTTTCCTATCCCACATGCCCCTCTTATTCTCTCCACCGATGCCAGCGACGTCGCTATTGGTGCAGTACTCGAGCAGGTGGTCAAGGGCTCGCCCCGCCCATTGGCCTTCTTCAGCAGAAAACTGTCCAAGGCAGAATCGGGTTATTCTACCTTCGATCGAGAATTGCTGGCGGTGCACTTAGCTCTACGTCACTTTCGCCATTTCTTAGAAGGTACGCCCTTCGTCATTCGCACAGACCCCATGCCTCTGGTGCACGCCTTTACTTGACAGTCTGATGCCTGGTCCGCCCGGCAACGCCGACATCTCTCCACCGTGGCTGAATACAATTGCACCCTTCAATACGTCCCTGGGAAAATGAATCCTGTTGCCGATGCCCTGTCAAGAAACACGTTGGCTGCCATTCAACTGGGATTGGATTACAACGCCCTGGCTGAAGCCCAACGACAGGATCCAGAGTATCAAGCATGTAGGACATCCTGCACGTCCCTCCGTTGGGAAGACTTTCCCCTCAAAGACTCCAACACCACCCTCCTCTGTGACGTCAGTACTGGCAGACCGCGACCTTGGATTCCTGCTCCCATGCGCCGACAGGTGTTTGATTTCATTCACGGCCTTTCACATCCCTCGTGCCGTTCTACTGCACAGCTGCTGAAGGCAAAGTTCATTTGGCAATGCATTTCTAAGGATGCTAAGGATTGGGTCCGCGCCTGTACTTCTTGCCAAACTTCCAAAGTACATCGACAGACGGATTCAGGAGTGGGCACCTTTCCTCAACCTCAGCATCGTTTCGCACACATTCATGTCCACGTTGTAGGCCCCCTACCCACATCACAAGGACATCGTTACCTGTTTACCATCATCGACCGCTCCACCTGTTGGCCTGAAGCCATTCCCATGGAAAGTGCAACGTCCGCCTCATGTACATCTGCCTTACTCTCTGGATGGATTGCAAGATTTGGTATCCCTTAACATATTACTTCTGACAGGGGAACCACTTTCACCTCTCAATTGTGGACATAATTAGCAAATCTCCTGGGCATCACCTTCCATCAGACAATGGCCTACAACCCCGCTGCCAATGGAATGGTTGAACGTTTTCATCGCACCCTCAAAGCAGCTTTGATGTCCCGCTGCAAGGATTGCAACTGGTTTACTCAGCTTCCCTGGGTCCTCCTGGGACTAAGGACCACTCCTAAAGACGCCCTCGACGTCTCGGCAGCTGAAATGGTGTATGGCGACCCGTTGGTCGTCCCTGCCGAATTTTTTCCTTCTAAAACCTCCTCCGACGATCTCCAGCGCATACGTCACGTCGTGGGAAAATTTACTCCAACGCCAGACTTACAAGCCCCCAGCAAAGCATCACACACCAACAGACTTGCACTCTGCAACGCACGTCTTCCTACGCAACGACACTACCAAGCCACCACTAACGCCCCCTTACACGGGCCCTTTCCTTGTGATCCGACGCAGTCCGAAAGCATTCCTACTAAACATTCGTGGCAAAGGAGACTGGGTCTCCATTGATCGTATAACACCTGCTTATCTCCTGCCAGTTGACCCGCCTACAGTTTGCCTCTCTAGATCAGGGCGCCCTATTTAACTTGTACAGTATGTCATTTTTAGGGGGGGAGCCATGTTCCAACCGTGTGTCACACAATTGTACATAATTCCTTTTGTATATATTATGCTTGTATCTTCACTTTTCCCTCGCACTAAAATGAACATGAAAATTCATGTCTACTTTTCTCCTTTGTAACATTGTCAATATTTGAACATGAAAATTCTCGTTGCTCTGAGTCATAACCTTTCTCCCTCGGCACCGTCACACTATTTCTGTGAATCGTTTTCATGAATTGAAATTGAGACGACGAAATTATTTAAAAATAAAATTGAGCAAATTAATGTTCCTATAACTTATTACTTATGGCATCAATAACACAGTAACATTTTCCTTAAAATAAGAAAGGAGTAACTTGATCCAACCTCTTCAGTTATATAATTCTACTGCTTCATTAACTTTGAATACTTCATGTCTCTTATATAAGAAGACTCTGAAAGTTTAATCTATCTCTGTAATGAGAATTTATCTTGAAAATACCGTCTTATTGAGTTGCTATATTACAAATACTTCATATACAACCGAATTTTTAAAAAGTTTTTAACTGCCAGTATCTGCATTAATGAAAAGTTTATAATATGATTTTAATAATCATATGTAAATAAAATTTCTTTCTTACATCTCTTCCATAAATTCAAAAACACACAAACAAAGACAAACACACAAACACACACAAAAACATATATATATATATATATATATATATATATATATATATATATATATATATATATATATATATATACTGTATATTTATACATATATATGTATATATATATATATATATATATATATATATATATATATATATATATATATATATATATATATATATATATACATATATATATATATATATATACATATATATATATATATATATGTATATATATATATATATATATATATATATATATATATATATATATACATATATATATATATATATATATATATATATATATATATATATATATATATATATATATATATATGTATATATATATATATATATATATATATATATATATATATATATATATATATATATATATATAAATTTATAAATATATATATATATATATATATATATATATATATATATATATATATATGTATATATATATATATATATATATATATATATATATATATATACATATATATATATATATATATATATATATATATATATATATATATATATATATATATATATATATATATGTGTGTGTGTGTGTGTGTGTGTATGTGTGTGTATGTGTGTGTTTGTGCGCGCGGTGTATATGAGGAAGTATTTAAGAGAAAATTCAAAGTGATTTGGTATTTAATTTTAATTTCATTGATGGAAACATTAACAATTTAGAGGCAATCTTCACCGAGAGAAGTGAAAAAAATCATGAAACATAAAATCATGTTTCAATATATGTCTATAGGTAAATTAAGTTTTTCTCTGAATTCTTATAATTTGTCGTTCATTAATCAAAATTATTTATCATAAAAGAACAAACTACATTCAAATAAAGTTTTGGCACTCGCTAGGGAATAATTATGATTCTCCTTTATCTGCAGTCTCGGTACCATGTTCCCACATCCTATATCCATAACCAAACTTTTCGTATCCTAATTCAATACCCGAAAACTAAAAAGCATTTATTTTTACTTATTACGTCGAATTGTGGCTAATGTAATACGAGGTGAGTCAGTTAAAAGAAAAGCAAAATAT
>NC_090747.1:17133524-17136024 GCF_036898095.1 Palaemon carinicauda
GGTTCCACCACTCAAATTTGAGTTACTCTGCATTATTGCCGTGGATACACAGGTTTCCATAGTTTTTTCAAAACTTGAGATTTTGTTTTTTATCTATGGTTTTTCCTGGGCGGCAGAGGAGGCTTATATGTTAATTTGACAGTTTGTTCATTTTGTTTTAAATATGCACTGCTATATCAGTACAGAAGTGTGTAGAAGTTATTAGAATGTGATGTTATATATAAATTGTTTTTTAAAAAGTATGATTCATTAGAAAAATAAACCTGGCGTCAACCGGCACGGTGCGCTATAAGGCAATTTAATGTTTTATTATGTTTATACCTGTAGTGTAGAGAATGCGGAGTGAAGTGAGGAACATAGATATATATATATATTATATATATATATATATATATATATGTATATAATTTTATATATACACATATACATACATACATATATATATATATATATATATATTATTACTATCTAAGCTACAACCCTAGTTGGAAAAGCAAGATGCTATAAGCCCGGGGGCTCCAACAGGGAAAAATAGCCCAGTGAGGAAAGGAAATAAGAAAATAAATAAAGGAAGAGAACAAATTAACAATAAATCATTCTAAAATAAGAAACAACGTCAAAACAGACATGTCATATAATAAACTATCAACAACATCAAAAACAAATATGTCATAAATAAACTATAAAAAAACTATGTCCGCCTGGTCAACAAAAAAGCATTTGCTCCAACTTTGAGCTTTTGAAGTTCTACTGATTCAACCACCCGATTAGGAATATCATTCCACAACTTGGTCACAGCTGGAATAAAACTTCTAGAGTACTGCGTAGTATTGAGCCTCGTGATGGAGAAGGCCTGGCTATTAGAATTAACTGCCTGCCTAGTATTACGAACAGGATAGAATTGTCCAGGGAGATCTGAATGTAAAGGATGGTCAGAGTTGTGAAAAATCTTATGCAACATGCATAATGAACTAATTGAACGACGGTGCCAGAGATTAATATCTAGATCAGGAATAAGAAATTTAATAGACCGTAAGTTTCTGTCCAACAAATTAAGATGAGAATCAGCAGCTGAAGACCAGACAGGAGAACAATACTCAAAACAAGGTAGAATGAAAGAGTTGAAACACTTCTTCAGAATAGATTGATCACCGAAAATCTTGAAAGACTTTCTCAATAAGCCTATTTTTTGAGAAATTGAAGAAGACACAGACCTTATATGTTTCTCAAAAATAAATTTACCGTCGAGAATTACACCTAAAATTTTGAAAGAGTCATACATATTAAAAGGAATATTATCTATACTAAGATCCGGATGTTGAGGAACCACTGTCCTTAACCTACTTACAATCATACTTTGAGTTTTGTTAGGATTCAACTTCATACCACATAATTTGCACCATGCACTAATTCTAGCTAAATCTTTATTAAGGGATTCACCAACCCTAGATCTACATTCAGGGAATGGGATTGATGCAAAGAGAGTAGCATCATCTGCATAAGCAACAAGCTTGTTTTCTAGGCCAAACCACATGTCATGTGTATATAATATAAAAAGTAATGGGCGAAGAACACTACCCTGTGGAACACCGGATATCACATTCCTATAATCACTATGGTGCCCATCAACAACAACTCTTTGAGATCTATTACTTAAAAAATCAATAATAATGCTAAGAAACGACCCACCCACTCCCAACTGTTTCAGTTTGAAAACAAGAGCCTTGTGATTAACACGGTCAAAGGCAGCACTAAAATCAAGGCCAATCATACGAACTTCCCGACCACAATCAAGGATTTCTGTACAGAATTGGAGATTATATATATATATGTATATATATATATATATATATATGTGTGTGTATACATATATATATATATATATATATTTATATATATGTATATAATTTTATATATACACATATACATACATACATACATATATATATATATATATATATATATTATTACTATCTAAGCTACAACCCTAGTTGGAAAAGCAAGATGCTATAAGCCCGGGGGCTCCAACAGGGAAAAATAGCCCAGTGAGGAAAGGAAATAAGGAAATAAATAAATGAAGAGAACAAATTAACAATAAATCATTCTAAAATAAGAAACAACGTCAAAACAGACATGTCATATAATAAACTATCAACAACATCAAAAACAAATATGTCATAAATAAACTATAAAAAAACTATGTCCGCCTGGTCAACAAAAAAGCATTTGCTCCAACTTTGAGCTTTTGAAGTTCTACTGATTCAACCACCCGATTAGGAATATCATTCCACAACTTGGTCACAGCTGGAATAAAACTTCTAGAGTACTGCGTAGTATTGAGCCTCGTGATGGAGAAGGCCTGGCTATTAGAATTAACTGCCTGCCTAGTATTACGAACAGGATAGAATTGTCCAGGGAGATCTGAATGTAAAGGATGGTCAGAGTTGTGAAAAATCTTATGCAACATGCATAATGAACTAATTGAACGACGGTGCCAGAG
>NC_090747.1:17138524-17143524 GCF_036898095.1 Palaemon carinicauda
ATAGGAGTGTTAGGGCGAGTAATGTGGGAGTACCTATATGGACAAATGAAGGGTTTAGGCAAGGGAATAGGATTTGGAGGGATAGGAGTGCTGGTGCGCAGCGAGGTATGTCAGATAGTCTTGTCCGTGATGAAAACTGTTATAGGTGTGGGAAATTAGGGCATAAGAAGAATGAATGTAGATGGGCTCTAGGTGCTTGTTTTGGATGTGGTGAGGTAGGGCATAGAATTAGCGAGTGCAAGAAAGAAAAAGAGGTTAAGTGTTTTCGATGTGGTATGACTGGTCATATAGCAAGTGGATGCAGGAGGAATCGTAGGAATGTGATTTGCGGCAATTGTGGTCAGAAGGGCCATTATGCGATGATGTGTAGAGAGCAGGGTGCTAAATGTTCTGAATGTAGATGGGCATATAGCTAGGGTTTGTAGAAAGAAGGTATTAGACCAGCCAGGATGTTCGGGAAACTAGGTAGTCAGAGGGTTCAACTGGGTGAGTCCTCTTGTGTGTGTGGAAGGAATAGGATCAATGTTCATGAGAATCGGATGAATAATGAGAAAGTATGAACCTAGTATACATGAGAAGTTAGGGCTAGAAAGTAAACATATAGTGTTAGTTGAATATAGGAAAAAGAGGCGTTTGAAACTTTCAAGTGAGGAGAAAGTGCAAGGGGGAAATTTATAGGTATAGGTATGACAAGGGTGTTAATGTGCAAGTGAGTGTGGAAGATAAATGTATTAATACAGATGAAACGTGGCTGAGTATGAATGATACTTATAGTGTGTGTGGCTTTTCGTTAGATGATGTAAAAGAAAGGAAGACGAATGCGAGAATAAGAGATAGGAGAATGATAAGTAGCATGAATGAATCTTTTGCTAAAGTTTAAAATGTTTTTGATGAAATGGATGAACTGTTTTCAGAAATGAGTGTAATTTTAGGGCCAGATGAGAACGAGGTAGATAGGATTGTACATGATATATTAGATGATAGGGATTTAGATAGGAATAGTGTTAAATGTAGCGAATGATTGTGGTAAGGAAGAAGTGAATGAGAGAGTATATGAAGGCCCAGTTACAAGGAGCAGAAGTCCCGTTCCCGACTGCGACTGGGTAATGAAAAAAAATAATGTAAGTGTTGTGTGAGAAGGATTTGGCAAAGTAAGAGGGGAGGAATGTGGAGGATTAACATTTTTTTTTTGCCGAGAGAGAGAGGAGAGAGAGAGAGAGAGAGAGAGAGAGAGAGAGAGAGAGGGGGGGGGGTTAGTCATTGTATCGATTGTTTGTTGTGAGAAAGACTGTTGGTATAAATGAGACTGTTTGTTTATGTTTTTAGCTAGGTTACGACAGTAGTGAATGTTTAGGAGAGAATGGTTTTTTTGATTGACTGCGACTTGAGGCAGTTGTGTGAACGTTGGATTTATATATTTTTCTTACCAGCGTTGGAAGCGATTATTTATTTTTGAGTAAGTACAGTTTTGTTTATATTTGCTTGTCATGATTGTGAATGATAATAACAGTTTATTATTTATCTTTGATAATAGTGCGATAGTTTAGTTAGTTAGAAGTGTTCGTAAGTGTTTTTCTTTTTTATTTCTGCAGGCCGTGATTCCTCCTTGGATAGACTTACTCCTTTGGGGAGATTCTGTTTACGTGGAATCGATTGTTAACGACCTGGCTAATAATAAGAAAGTTGATGTGGCTACTCTGATTTAGATTATTGTTGATGACCCGGACCGAATGATGATGACTAATATTATTATGATGATGATGATGATCACTAACAACCCAATCAGCGAGGCAGTTGTGGCAAATTGCCACACAGTTTAATCTGTTGACTACTAAGTTGAGATAAAGATAGTTAGCCGTAAAAGACAGACGGCTTTGTGTTGAGGACAGAGTTGGTGTCCAAAAAAAGATAATATATATATTTGATGTTGGTGTGCGGGTAATTTTGAGTTTGTTAGGGTTTTTTTTTATTTGAATGGTGTTAGGTTTCTTTGTATATTTAATATTGTTTATGATTAGTTTTAAGTATTTTTATTGTGGATGGTTTTGGTTTGATTTATTATAGTTTGTAAGAAATAGTTTATTTAGGTTATGTTTTGTTTATTTTGTCCTTTTGTCTAAGTGTCTGGTTTTAGATAACGTAAGGGGAAAGTTTGTTTTGTTGAGACATTTGTCTGTTTTAGTGATTCAAGGGTGTGGGGGTGGTTTTGCAACATCCTGCTACAATATATATATATATATATATATGTATCTCTCTCTCTCTCTCTCTCTCTCTCTCTCTCTCTCTCTATATATATATATATATATGTGTGTGTGTATTCTTATATATATATATATATATATATGTGTGTGTGTGTGTGTGTGTGTATTCTTATATATATATATATATATATGTATACATATTGATTATATATATATATATATAAATATATATATATATATATATATATATACATATATATAGGTGTATATATACATATATATATCTATATATATAAATATATATATATATATATATATATATATATAATTATATATATACACATACAGTATATATATATATATATATATAATTATATATATATATATATATATATACACATACAGTATATATATATATATATATATATATACATACAGTATATATATACATATATATATATATACATACAGTATATATATATATATACATATATATATATATATATATATATTCACATTTATATATATATATATATATATATACATTTATATATATATATTATATATATATATACTGTTTTTATATATATATATATATATATATATATGTAGTTATATATCCTGATGCAACCCCATTTGGCAGAGCAAAATGCTATAGGCCCTTAGGTTCAAACTGGTAAAATATTCCAGTAAATAAGGGAAATAAGGAAATAAATACACCACAGCAGAGGCTATGAAATATTACCATAAAATATTTCCAGAACAGTAACAACATTGAAACTGACCATTCATTATATATGATAAAAAGCTTAAAAGGATGGAGAAATAAGATAGAATAGTGTGATACATTGTACTCTTCAGTAAGAGAATTTTAGCCCAAGATAATTGAAAACCATGGCACAGAGGCAATGGCAGTATCCGAGACAAGAGCAAAATGTTTTTATTTTACTGATATTTCCCCAAAAGAGCTTCTTATTCTACCTGAAGAATCTCTTCTACCATTACCATGAGCAATTAGGCTGCACTAGTTATCTCATTGAGTAACGATAAATTCTTTGGTAATGTCAGTGTTATCAGGTGTGTTAGGACAAAGAAGAATATGGAAACAATAGGCTAGACTATTGGGTGTATATATAGGAAATGAAAGAAAAGTGACTTGTAATCAGAGAGAGGAATCCAATTATCTGACCATTCAAAAGACTCCATAACTCTCTAGTAGTATTATTGTATGTGTTTTATATATATATATATATATATATATATATATATATATATATATGAATATATTACTGCCAATGTAAATTGATAAATACCACGTTCTATACATTGTCTTGATAATTGACTATATCGAATTGGCAAGCATCAGATGTTGAAAATAAAAGTAATTGTTGTTCGACCTACATTAGTATATTATATATAAATATTTATTTGTGTAAAATATGTTGACTATTATAATTTAAATATTCAGAAAGTACAATCTCACATGTTAAATGCAGAATCGTTCTTGGTCTATCATATATCAATAATGGCCAATAATAATCATTCATGCTGTTTTTCTAGCTATAAATGAAAATATTTCTCTGGAAAGAATCAACAAAACATCTTATTTCTAAGAAATATAAAAAAATCTGTTTATACGTTACATGATGATAACAAGTTATTTTTAACAGTTTTACCGAGAATATGTTAGATTATATATTAGAACACATTAAAACAATTAGTAAGGTAAAGAGCATTATATGTACAAACATTGATTTATATTTCTCTAGAATGAATGGATAATGGTAACTTACCTGGCTTTCAAATATCAAGACAAAACGGTTTATAATACATTACTGTTGCTGACCTGCTTTTGATGAAGCGAAGCCCATGTGCCGATACTTCATAATTATTTCTAAGCCTCGTATTATATGTAAAACACATTTATGAAGATATAAAGCGTCTGATATATCCGATCCATAAATGGTAGATAATTTCTCGTCCAGAAATTAATAGATTACTGGAATGAAGTCCAGTTTGTTAGGGCGTCCATGACTAGAGAGTAAATTAGGCGAAATATAAAGAGATATTAATTGATAATGACTGTTTCATCAATACTCGACCCTTCAAGCTCCTGGACATTGCTAAAGCTATTTTATGCGAATGCAAAAATAGTCATCGGCGTCACAGAGAATCTTAGCGGGTAACCCCTCCGAATAAGTATTCCTAATTTGCATAGTATGACCAAGAGTGAAGAAGGAAGAGAGTTCAATGTGTGCATAAAATACTATAAAACGTTGGTTAATATTGAGGTGAATATTTTCCCAGAGACTCAGCAGGACTATCTTTCTATTATTTTTGAAGAGCTGTTTGTAAATTATTCCCTGTTTATTTAAATTTGATTCATTGATAAAACAACTACTTAAACTAAGTTTTATTACAAATATAATTAAACAGGTTTTAGATATCCACAAAATGATGAAATATTTTGAGGCTTTATATTCTTTCAGAGATATTTTCAGGATTTAAATTTTATCATAAATTGTATATTACAAGAAAAATAAGCACAATTTGTTTTCCATTCTAAGGTTAATAAAGAAAAATTCTTTTAAGACATATTGTATTATAAATATGCTGGTTTGTATAGAAAATAAAGACATAAATATCCCAACATATAACTAGAACATTTTCTATCAAAAAAAAAAAATAAAATAAATAAAAAATACTAGATTATAATGATGTTTACATGTCGTTACGGATTATCTGTCTATGTTGAGTTAAGCTCGTAGGAATTCAGATACGATTTTTCCAGGCGAACCT
>NC_090747.1:17148524-17151024 GCF_036898095.1 Palaemon carinicauda
TAAGGTGACCCTGATTAGTAAAGCTATGATGATTATGACGATACATACTACGGGCCAACCAAGGGAAAGGCCCGTGCCAACAACAAGTGTTGGCTTTAATACCCCAACAACAACAACAACAACGATACATAAATCATTTTACAACGTTAAGGCATACCTAGGCAATTGTATTTAATATATATATATATATATATATATATATATATATATATATTTATATATGTAAATATATATATATATATATATATATATGTGTGTGTGTATATATATGCTGTACATATATAGATATATATATATATATATATATATGTATGTATATATATATATATATATATATATACATATATATGTATATATATATATATATATATATGTATATATATATATATATATATATATATTTATATAAATACATATATATATTTATATATATATATATATATATATATATATTTATATTTATATTTGTATATATGGAATTTTCTATGCCAGTTTATACCGGTAAATATTCTAAGATCATCAATCCAACGTCTTCTCTTTCTTTCTTCCTCTGTTTCTCTTGCAATCTCTGAGGACCCATCCTTGTATGCTGTATATCCATGAATTATCTGCTATTCTTAATATATATTTTGACCATTTTAATTTTTTTTTATGTGTTAATAGAATTTCCTATTGTATCCATGTTGGTTTTTTTCGTCTCAGTGTTATTCTCCTCCCTTTTTCCATAGCTCCTAGAGTTTTAACTAACATATTTTTTTAAGGCTAAAATAAATCTTCAACTTCTTCTTGCTTATGTTAATATTGGATCACCTCATAAAATAATTTTCTTTTTAAAGAATGTGATATCTTACATTTCACAATTAGATTATGTTTACCAAAATTTCTCCATCACATTACTATGTTTTATTTCGGTTTCACATCTTATAGAAAGACTTAACGTCTGTCTTAAGAAAGCATATTACAGATTCGTCCATACCCCTAAATTGTTGTGTCTGCATTTTCATTGAACATTATGTTATTTTAGTGACTTTCATTTTCAATTTTACATTTTCCTTTTTGACATTCAAATCTTCTATCAACTTTTGCGATTCCTCCAATAATTCAATAAACAGAACTATGTCATTATGCTTTTATGGTTTTCATTATTTCAATGCGGAGATTAACCATTGTCATGAGTTAAGGTATTTATCATCAAATTAATTTCTACATTTTCCCAATGTAAGTTCTTCCAAATTTTGTCAAGGCATGCTGAGAATAAGTTAGGAGAGATGGGGTCTCCCTGTCTAACTCCTTTCGCAATCGGAATTTTCTCACTATATGTAGTTATAGGATTGCTGTACTTCCTGTACAAATATCTTCAAGTGGTTCAACGTAAGATTCATCTATTCGTTGTCTTTGAAGTGCTTTCATTATTGCTGAAGTTTACCCAGAATAAAAAGCTTATATGATATGCTTTAAATACAATACATGGTGGTTTGTGAGACTGTTGATAATTCCATTAGCTGTATAATTCCATGGATATGGTCAGCTGTAGAAGAGCTTCACCTATATAGAGCCTTCTCTCTTGTTTGAATAAGGACTAGTTTTCTTTCTAATCGGCCTAATATGAACTTTGTAAATGTCTTATATATTACTAGGGATAAAATTATTTCTTAATCTTATAATCATAATCTACTTCCTCATTATCAAATTTCAAGTTAGGGACTGACAGGTTCGATAGTGGATGAGACTTAATATTGCAATTCAAAATTCAAGCATTCCTATATTTTTACTTTTGCTGCATAATAAATTTAGTAAAAATCCTTCACTTTATGGTTTTATCCTTTGATTATACAAAGATGATATCAAATTATAAAGGTATATGTATTCTACTTGATTATCAGCATGCAAGAAACTATTGTAATTTCTAATACGTAGATTGTTGAGATAAGTGTATTTTAAAGTTCCTGCTAACGGATGTTATATTAAGAAAATAAATAAGAGAATAATGTTTTTATGTGGAGACAAATTTTGACATGAAAACTTTCCTTGAAGGTAAAAATATTTGAAAAAAATGCCTTTATAATTCTTGTTACATTTTTTTTTTTTTTTTTTTTTTTTTGTCCAGTTAACGTTTAAATGGCGCAATAGATCACTCCAAAGGCTATACTGTCATTTTGATATTTGTGAGGTATATTTCCCCATATTGTTTTTATATTTTTATTCATTCATCACTTACACTTAATGGTTACTATTACTTCTACGACATACTAAAACAAACTCATTCGTGTAGTTTTTCTCTCTTCCCGAAGCCAAGACCTTTCAATAAACGTGGTTCTTATCTATTTTTTTTATTCTGAGATTTGTCATGTCACATTCAGACCATCAAATTAATTGGATTTTCTTCACAAAGTCGTAGTAGGATGGATGTCAATATCATTCACGCAATATTTCTTCTGTCAAAAACCAATGCCAAGTTGCTGCATCTTCTATTACCATTGTGAAGGATCCAATGTGTGAA
>NC_090747.1:17166024-17186024 GCF_036898095.1 Palaemon carinicauda
ACCCTAGTTGGAAAAGCAAGATGCTATAAGCCCAGGGGCTCCAACAGGGAAAAATAGCCCAGTGAGGAAAGGAAATAAGGAAATAAATAAATGAAGAGAACAAATTAACAATAAATCATTCTAAAATAAGAAACAACGTCAAAACAGACATGTCATATAATAAACTATCAACAACATCAAAAACAAATATGTCATAAATAAACTATAAAAAGACTATGTCCGCCTGGTCAACAAAAAAGCATTTGCTCCAACTTTGAACTTTTGAAGTTCTACTGATTCAACCACCCGATTAGGAAGATCATTCCACAACTTGGTCACAGCTGGAATAAAACTTCTAGAGTACTGCGTAGTATTGAGCCTCGTGATGGAGAAGGCCCGGCTATTAGAATTAACTGCCTGCCTAGTATTACGAACAGGATAGAATTGTCCAGGGAGATCTGAATTTAAAGGATGGTCAGAGTTGTGAAAAATCTTATACATACATCATACATATACCAAAGGCACTTCCCCCAATTTTGGGGGGTAGCCGACAACAACAAGAAACAAAACAAAAAGGGGACCTCTACTCTCTACGTTCCTCCAGCCTAACCAGGGACTCAGCCGAGTTCAGCTGGTACTGCTAGGGTGCCACAGCCCAACCTCCCACATTTCCACCACAGATGAAGCTTCATACTGCTGAGTCCCCTACTGCTGCTACCTCCGCGGTCATCTAAGGCACCGGAGGAAGCAGCAGGGCCTACCGGAACTGCGTCACAATCGCTCGCCATTCATTCCTATTTCTAGCACGCTCTCTTGCCTCTCTCACATCTATCCTCCTATCACCCAGAGCTTTCTTCACACCATCCATCCACCCAAACCTTGGCCTTCCTCTTGTACTTCTCCCATCAACTCTTGCATTCATCACCTTCTTTAGCAGACAGCTATTTCCCATTCTCTCAACATGGCCAAACCACCTCAACACATTCATATCCACTCTAGCCGCTAACTCATTTCTTACACCCGTTCTCACCCTCACCACTTCGTTCCTAACCCTATCTACTCGAGATACACCAGCCATACTCCTCAGACACTTCATCTCAAACACATTCAATTTCTGTCTCTCCATCACTTTCATTCCCCACAACTCCGATCCATACATCACAGTTGGTACAATCACTTTCTCATATAGAACTCTCTTTACATTCATGCCCAATCCTCTATTTTCTTTGTTGCTGTCTCACAGGATACTTTTACAGGAGAGGGGGTTCCCAGCCCCCTCGTCCCGTCCCTTTTAGTCGCCTCTTACGACACGCAGGGATAACGTTGGCGCTATTCTAATTTTTATATGCCCCCGCGGCCACAGGGGGCATACATACATAATGAACTAATTGAACGACGGTGCCAGAGATTAATATCTAGATCAGGAATAAGAAATTTAATAGACCGTAAGTTTCTGTCCAACAAATTAAGATGAGAATCAGCAGCTGAAGACCAGACAGGAGAACAATACTCAAAACAAGGTAGAATGAAAGAATTAAAACACTTCTTCAGAATAGATTGATCACCGAAAATCTTGAAAGACTTTCTCAATAAGCCTATTTTTTGTGAAATTGAAGAAGACACAGACCTTATATGTTTCTCAAAAGTAAATTTACTGTCGAGAATCACACCTAAAATTTTGAAAGAGTCATACATATCTAAAGAAACATTATCAATACTGAGATCCGAATGTTGAGGAACCACCGTCCTTGACCTACTTACAATCATACTTTGAGTTTTGTTAGGATTCAACTTCATACCCCATAATTTGCACCATGCACTAATTCTAGCTAAATCTCTATTAAGGGATTCACCAACCCTAGATCTACATTCAGGGGATGGAATTGATGCAAAGAGAGTTGCATCATCTGCATATGCAACAAGCTTGTTTTCTAGGCCAAACCACATGTCATGTGTATATAGTATGAAAAGTAATGTTGTTGCAGCAAATGGAGGAATGAAAGCAGATGTACATCAGAGAGTGAATGAAGGTTGCAAAGTGTTGAGGGCAGTTAAGGGAGTAGTAAAAAATAGAGGGTTGGGCATGAATATAAAGAAAGTTCTATATGAGAAAGTGATTGTACCAACTGTGATGTATGGATCGGAGTTGTGGGGAATGAAAGTGATGGAGAGACAGAAATTGAATGTGTTTGAGATGAAGTGTCTAAGGAGTATGGCTGGTGTATCTCGAGTAGAATGGGTCATGAGCGAAGTGGTGAGGGTGAGAACGGGTGTAAGAAATGAGGTAGATGCTAGAGTGGATATGAATGTGTTGAGGTGGTTTGGCCATGTTGAGAGAATGGAAAATGGCTGTCTGCTAAAGAAGGTGATGAATGCAAGAGTTGATGTTAGAAGTACAAGAGGAAGGCCAAGGTTTGGGTGGATGGATAGAGTGAAGAAAGCTCTGGGTTATAGGAGGTTAGATGTGAGAGAGGCAAGAGACCGTGCTAGAAATAGGAATGAATGGCTAGCGATTGTGACGCAGTTCCGGTAGGCCCTGCTGCTTCCTCTGGTGCCTTAGATGACCACGGAGGTAGCAGCAGTAAGGGATTCAGCATTACGAAGCTTCATATGTGGTGGATAACGGGGGAGGGTGGGCTGTGGCACCCTAGCAGTACCATGTGAACTCGGTTGAGTCCCTTGTCAGGCTGGGAGGAACGTAGAGAGTAGAGGTCCCCTTTTTTGTTTATGTTTCATTTGTTGATGTCGGCTACCCCCCAAAATTGGGGGAAGTGCCTTGATATATGTATGTATGTATGATGTATATATATATAATATATATATATATATATATATATATATATATATATATATATATGTATGTATATATATACATATATATAAATATATATATATACATATATATTTATACATAAATATATATATATATATATATATATATATATATATATATATATATATATATATATATATATGTGTGTATATATATATGTGTGTGTATATATATATATATATATATATATATATATATATATATATATATATATATATATATATATATATATATATATATATATATATATATATATATATATATATATACACACACACACATATATATATATATATATATATATATATATATATATATATATATATATATATATATATATATATATATATATATATATATATGTGTGTGTGTGTGTGTGTGTGTATATATATTTTATTATTTTTATATAGTTAGTACAAGTATATAAATACGTAGATTAGAAGAAAAATATCATTACGTAATTAGGGAATTTTTCCAATTAATTAAAAATTTCATGAGCTATTTATTAATCAATGTTGATTTTCCATTTACCAATTCGACATAATTAACCTTTGATATTTAAATTCTAACTTATGTTCGGCCAGAATATGCAATCTCGTTTTGAAATATTGTCAATTAAAATGAAAAAGAAAAAGGTTCCAATTTGCAGTTGAATACTGGATAAATTTTACTGAACATTCACAAGAGAACATATTCCCCTTTTTAGAAATTAAAATGAAATTTACATTTATTCACATTACAGTGTAACTCACTCATGGTAATAAGTGAGATAGAAATAAATATGAATTCTTATAAAAGAATCATTTTCAACCTCTCATTACTACGGTATATTCTAAATTAGAACTCGTCAAAAGTTTTACGAATGGTTATCAGAGATGTGCATGCTGCTGTAACTTGAACAACATCTCTGTGATGTCGAGAAAGATAAAAAAAGTTTCAGATCCGATAAAAAACCTGATCTAGAGCTTTATAAATCTCTCAGATGTAAAGACTAACACGAATCAACAAGATAATGAAAAAAGTTTTGTATATTCTCCGTAACTTCTAAATTCATCCAGTAAACTTTATTATGAAGCGTCTTATTAAAAAAAAAATCTATATCAATTAACCAACTGTCACTGATTGGAGTGATTCATATGCTTCAGAAACTAGTTCATAAGACAACCTCTCTTTTGAGCCCAAATAATATACACTAAGGTTAAAAGTTTGTAATTCCATAATATATATATATATATATATATATATATATATATATATATATATATATATATATATATATATATATATATATATATATATATATATATATATATAATGTATGTATATTTATATATTCATATATATATATATATATATATATATATATATATATATGTATATATATATATATATATATATATGTATATATATATATATATATATATATATATATATATATATATATATATATATATATATATATATATATATATATATATGTGTATATATATATATATATATATATATATATATATATATATATATATATATATATATATATATATATATGTATGTATATATATATATATATATATATATATATATATATATATATATATATATATATATATATATATATATATATATAATTTTTTTGACACGCAAAACATGCAATGTTATATTCTCAAATTAAATTTTAAATAGTTTTTCTTCTAAGAATACCAAATCTCAATAGATCACTAACAATTATTAGTTTTTATCTTGTATTCTAGTTATAATTGATAAGATGCTTTGGTGAAATTAAATAATTAAGTAATTTTCTCGAAACTTTCTAATGGAATCGTATTTCCCTCTCCATTTTTTTTTTCGAATCCTCGAGTCAAATGCCTTACTAATCAATCTCAGAGATGCGAATTTTGCTCTAACTTAGATTACGTCTCAGTGATGTCGAGAGAGATAAAACAGTTTCAGAATCGAGAAAAAACTTGTCTGTCGCTTTACAAAACTGCTAGATGGGTGAACTATCACGAATTAAAATGAAAATGAAAATATGTGTTCTTCTAGATTTACTTTATTAGCTTATGCAGAGGATGTTGGGTTTGGTCATGTTTTTTATTGTCCTTATCATCCCTAAAATTATCTATAACCTATTCCTTTATTATAGAATTCAAAAGATTTTATTTTATTTTATCCTAAAACTTAATAAAACCATGATTTACTTGTCGATATACTCTACAGTATATTGCATTCGCTGTAACTTCTAATTTTCCCCAGTAAACTCTCACTAAAAGTATAATATAAAAAAAATATACCAATTACCTTATCATCACTGAACGCAGAGTTGTAAGGTTAAGAAACTAAATTCCTGATACAGCATCTCATTTTTTTTTTAAAGGCCATATTAAGAGTTTGTAATCCTCAAATGAAATGTTTTCGTTGAAAAGTGAAGATCTCATTATCGAATCATGAACTAATTAATGTTGTAAAATTACATAAGAAGTAGTTCATCTTATAATAATATCATATCACAATAGAGTATTAACAGTAATAAACTTCTCTTTGCTCCTGTTTAATAAATTAACGATATGTTGCTGAAATCGATTAATGGACTTCAAGGAACTACTATAGGGATTCTTTACATTGCATTATTTTATCAATATTTCTTTCCAAAAAGAGTTAATTCCTTGAATCTTCTTTGAGTAATTAATGGAAACCAAATCAAAATGGTTCATGAGAAAATCTAACTACGTCTTCAATTACACAGTTCTTCATCATTACATCGTAAATTGGATTGGTTTATGGATCTACTGTGTATGAATGAATTATGTAAATGAGTTGATGTTTAATACTGCATCTACCTGTTTATTATATATATGCTTTGCTGCTATGTGATTAATAACTAAATATTTTCAATAGTCTTCATATGCATCATTCCTTCGTATTTTTTTTTTTATAATCTATATAACGGAATTTGTCATATTTTTTTTCCCTTTTCAAGGTAAAAGTCAACTTTTGGAAATGTGTATTTCACTTGGTAGGGAGAAGGGCACTTGCAATTCAGGGTTATGATTGATTATCTCAGTTCACAGGGAAGGTATATCAACAGGGATTCTCTCTCTCTCTCTCTCTCTCTCTCTCTCTCTCTCTCTCTCTCTCTCTCTCTCTCTCTCTCTCTCTCTCTCTCTCTTAAAAATCACCAAACAGTATTGTGCTAAAAGTTAGACTCTGAGCGAATATCAGGACCTATTTTACCTTAATAACTTTAATGGGTTTCCTTAATAACGTTAGGCTCATTGGATATAAGGATCATAGGGAATTTGAATCTTATATTAATTTCCAAAGAGTTATTGTATGAAATATATGTGACAAACTAGATAAAGTTTTTGGAGTAAATAGCATCTTACAGGCAAAGGAAAGAAGTTTATACATAACTAACAAAAAGGTATATATATATATATATATATATATATATATATATATATATATATATATATATATATATATATATATATATATATATATATATATATATATACACACACAGATTTACAAAATTTACGGTGTGTTATAACAAAATATATTGTATATCCACATACATCAAACAGAGGTGGAGGTACAGCTATATAACCCCATTTTAAGATTAAATTCCCGATTATGCCCCAGGTGAATCATCCCCAAATATATTACATGTTTTTTTTTTTCTTTTTTTTTTTAAAGATACTCGGAGTTCTCCATAAATTAAGGTTATAAAGAGTGCTTGAAAATACATCCTTCATGGCGTGCAGATATTGCTTTCCCAAACATATATACAGTAAGATTTGCTTCCCTTGAATATAACTTGAAGATTTAAGAATAATATCACTGGCACGGGAAATGATTTCTTTGTTTTGTGGAGAAATTGAACGATAAGAGATTTGTTAGGAAATAACATCATTTCAGAAACAATAAAAAGTATAAACTAGTTCTTTAAAAAAGAAGATAGCACAACGAAAAAATTGTCCTAGCTGGTATTTATTGACGTAGATTGATATTACTTACATAAGAGAAGCGATTAAACCTGTTAATAGATAACATACAGTAAGTATTGTTGGTAAGTTATCTTTGTAGATATAAGATTTGGATTCAGTATTAAATAGTGTAAATCGTAATGGACTCTCGAATCATCAAGAACTTCTACATATGGATATGTGTGTAGTTTATCATTTTCATCATCATCGTCAACCTTTACCGGGAAACTACAGAACAAAGGCCTCAAACATGTCCATCAACTCAACTCTATTTATAATCTTTCTATACTAGTTTATACCAAAAAAAATCTTAGCTCCTCAATCTATCGTCTTCTCTTCCTTTCCTTGCTTCTTTTGCACTCTCTAGAGACCTATTCTATTATTCCTAATGGCCATCTATTATCTATTATCTCCATTATATATCCCGTCCATACAATTTTATTTTTCTTACATGCTGTTAGAACATTCTGTAGTTTAGATTTCTCTCAAATCCATGTTGCACTTTTCACTCAGTTATTGCTAATCCCATCATTATTCATTCCATAGCTCTCTGAGTTGTATCTAGCTTATGTTCTATGGCTATAACAAGGCTCTAAGTTTCTGATGCATTAGTTAATACTGATAGGAATAACTGATTAGATACCTTCCTCTTTAGAAAAAGTGGCATTTGAATGTTCATAATCTCATATTGATTACCAAAGCTCTCAATCCTAAGCTCATCCTTCTTTTCATTTCGTTTTCATATTCTGGGGAAACAGAATTGAACATTATATTAATGTTACTCATTAATTTTCATTCCTAGATCTTTGCTTTCTCTATTCAAATCTTCTGTAACCTTTTGCCATTCCTCCCATGACTCACTAAACGAAAGTATGCCATCTTCACATCTTAAAATGTTAAGGTATTCCCCATTAAAGTAAATCTAAACAATCTCCCAAAACAAATTTTTTATCATTTCTTCTAGGCATGCTGTGGATATAAATAGGAGAGATAAGTTCTCTTTATCTAACACCTTTCTCAGTTAATATTTTCTTATTATATTTTTTTGACTTATATACATATATATATATATATATATATATATATATATATATATATATATATATATATATATATATATATATATATATATATATATAAATCACCCCATTTTATTTGATCACTTAGAAGGCTTAGATCAAGAATACCCACTAAACCGATTCTTATCACGTTTGACTTATAAATTGTTGTTATTCTTCACAATCATCCTCTATTTGAAAGTGAAGCTAGATCTCTCTCTCTCTCTCTCTCTCTCTCTCTCTCTCTCTCTCTCTCTCTCTCTCTATTACTGAAATATCCTTTTCGGGTGATTAATGAGAATCTCCATTTTAATCGGTGATAATCTAATCTTTGGATCCCATTCTCATCCTTCTAACCGAAAAAACATCTTTTTCCCCAGATACGACCCTCAATTATTGTTCAACTTTGATTATTTGCAATTCAATTTATCGATAGAAATTCTACGATGAAAAGGATTACATAAAAACGGATTTTCTCTAATATTGTTGCTTTGGATGGTACTATCGACAATTGCACTGTAATTTAACCTTTATAATGACACTTTACATTCTCGAATGACTTTGTATGTCTTAAATGAGTACTGGTTGGCCTGACATATTAACTAGAGGGATGGGGATTTCTTGTTTCTCTTTTATCTAGAGATCTGGCAATAATTTTGATGGAGATGATTGCTACGGAAATCATAGTTTATTATTTATTTCTATTCTCTTTTTTTTTTCAGAAATGAATATACTCAAACAACAAAGAGATTTAGATAATATATTGTATCCCTGTTCCCCTAGATTTTTATATTTCTATTCGTATCTCAAGAGAAATAAGAAATTATTATATTAAATGACAATTGCCGTAACTCAAATTATTCAAATTTAGTTACTGTACAATTGAAAATCCTATAATAGATATTTTCCTCGAAATAAATCCTGCGAGTCCCACATAGATAAAGATTTTTACCATTTTCCGATATTGTTACACTATTTATTGTTTCTAATAGCGTTAGTTGCTGGATCTTAAAAGGGAGAATTCACCCGTCCCTGAAGATACAAGTTGATATCAACAGTTCTTAATTTTTTTCGTCTAGAGATATATTTTTGAAGAGAAAAAAACATTTCACTTATGAACTTTCATGAAAATTTTATTCCAATTCTCATTAATGATGCCCTTTTTAATTCATATGTGTAGGAAGAAAATTTAGCTGGAATAAATTTTGGTAATTTCATTTACTATAAAACAAGAGAAAAAAAAAACGGCCAAAAAAAAAAGAAAAAATTCAATGACCTGAAAATAGAATGCGAGTATTAACGTATGGTATTGTAATTTCAGTGATGATTTGTGTTAGGCTTCTCACTAATTGCGACGCTTAAAAAGGACATTTTTTTTTTTTTTTTTTTGATGTAAGGTTTTTTCATTCTGCCATCTAGGGAAAGCCCTTCTGTGATTGTACAGAGATTGCATAAAACTCTATCAAAAAGTAATAGCCCTATATCATGCACGTTCACAATAGACCATTCTACCGAGATTGATAAATGGCTGGGAATAACAATAGGTAATTGACTGTTAAAAGGGTCCATACAAAGGGATATTAAGGATATTGGTTACATATTGGAATATTAAAGCATAAAATTTTATCTCTGCCACCACTGTGCGGTTGAGTGGTTTGGGGTCACCGTCTATCAACATCATTAAATTAACGCCCAATGGGGAAAGGATGTAGTAATGTCTGTGAATTCCCAATGTCTTCACATATAAATATAATGTATATATAACCATTAACAGATATGATTATATATGTTTTTATATAAATACACCATATATAGCATAATGATAGATTCATGGCATTGTATATATGTATTTACATAGTGTTTTATATTGCCCGTTATAGTAGCCTTTTAAGAACGTGCCTAGCTGGCAAATAGTTGGTCAGAGGTTCGACACCCGGTAAAACTTGATAGTTTCTAGCCCTAGTTCGATGGAAAGGGGTTTTGCAGGTTGATCGTATGGGTATTAGGTAGGTTTCTAGGAAATTATTCTATCCCTTGTCTCAGCCAACCAAAAGTGACCTTCAAACCTGTAAATACTATTGAACGTTAAGACATACAACTGTAATTTCAAACAAAAATTCATGAGTGTTGTTAGTCATATCTATATATGTATGATTATACTGGTTCTTTACCTTAGCTTGTAGAAATTGTGTAATGAGCAAAGGTGATGGTTCAAGTCAGATATGCTAATTCTAAATAGTCTTAGAATTAGTAACAGGAGACTGAATTCAATATGATATCGGTTACGAATCTTAAACGTTTCGAAGAAAATAATGTCAAGTAGCGAGAAAGAAAGGAATTTAAATACTTTACGAAAACAATACATCTTATCATGGGAGGCTGTAGTTGATTGTATACATATAAGAAGTAACAATAGGAGCAAATCAGCAGTAGACGATGGATTAACAATTGATTTGATGATAGATGGAGAAAAATTCATAGCATTAAAACTCGCTCAAAGTTATACCAAATGTCTGCATACAGCATGAAAATAAAGTTTAATCATTACATAATTGACATTAGGAAAACCTGAATGGGTCCCCATGCATTTTAAAAGAAACACAGGAAGGAAGAGAAGCCGATGGACTGACAAACTAAAAAAAATATGCTGGTATAGGTTACCATAGAAAGACCTAATAAGACGGGAAGGGGAGGACATGTCTGAGGCCTTTGTCCTGCAGTGTACTAGTTACGGCTGATGATGTACATGAATGTTATTTTTAACGTAAGTATTTATTACTAAACTTAAGTATACTTAAGGCAGCCACCTATGGTTGCCAAGCTAACATTATCCATCCGGACTCTTTCCAGTACCAGTGCAATGCGGACAATAGACAGTCTTACAACTTCCAGGCGGACAATTTCCATGTTTAAATCATTTGTTTCTTATGAAAGTTTATACCTTAAAAATTCTGAATTACAAATTACTTGTTTTGATATAGGTATTTTAAATAACTGGTCTTAAGCAAAAACCCTCATTAGAAATACTAGTTTAGCCAGAGTTAGTCAAATTATAAAAAAAAAAAAATACTCGTTTAGTTAATATTCTGTTAAGTGTTTCAGGCAAAATGCTTGCTCGTGACCCTAGATAATACTATAGAACTTCATGGCTTCCTTGAATTGTATTTCACAGTTCCGTACTCCAATAGGTAGAACTTTAGCCAATTTTCTTCACCCCTAGGCAATGACTTCTACAATTAAACGTTATAGGTAATCGTTTGCAGTACAACAACAAGTGCAGTCGTTTCCAGTCCACAGCAGAACAAAGGCCTCAAACAAATCCTTCTCTATGTCTGAGGTTTGGCCAGTTTTCATCACCACTCTGGCCACTGCGAAGTGGTAATGGTAGGAGACTTTTATTTGATCACTCACAGCAAACCAACCTAATATAGGTGTCTCTGATTATCATAGCTTTGCTGATCATGACGAAAAATAAAACATCTCACCACGTTAATTTACTGAGAGTTGGCAAAGAGGAAACAAAACTCGTGTGAAGCACTACTTTGCATAAAATCGAAAGCTGAAAACTAGGAGTTAATAAAAACGACCAACGAACGCAATCCTGAAGCACTTAAAATTATAGCAGATGCTAAGATTCCTGTTGTAAAGATAAAGTTGCCTCTTATTATTAATCTACAGGGTAGTTATTTGCAAGCCGGTTGTCACCGTTTCTACGGCGAAAAAATTGATACAGAGTTCCACTGACTTAAAGGAGGGTTCACGATGATGTTTCATTTTATTAGGGATTTTTTTTTTGTTTGGTTGTAAAGGTATTTTAAAATGAGGCAATTGCAATAAAAATTAAAATAATAAAATTGTATAAGTATTTAAATGATGTTTAGAATTTATTAACCAAAATTCATAATGCGAAAAAATTTATTGAATTTATAAGAACTCAAGCACCATAAAAAATAAAACACTTAAAAACGAAAACTAAAATATAATACGTAGGGACCTTGAAAAAACAAAAACCTATTATGCAAAAATAGTAGTCTGTATAACGCTACCGGCATAATCATGAAAACAAACGCATAGGGGGGAAAAAATTGACATCAGAATAAAGTTTATCCTAAATTTGATATCAAATCGTTCATTCGTAGCAATAATAAATTCACTAAACATAACAGACCATCGATTACATTTATAATTAAACAGACAATAAAATACAGAGCAAAATTAGTTTATAGAGCAACTGTCAATTGAATAACAATGGTCAGTTAAAAGCAAATGCAATTATATATAAGTTTTCTTTTCCCATGTTCAGTCTCTCTCTCTCTCTCTCTCTCTCTCTCTCTCTCTCTCTCTCTCTCTCTCTCTCTCTCTCTCTCTCTCTCTCTCTCTCTCTCTCTCTCCTGGTTTTAATCATAATTCGATTGCCTTTACTGTATTTCTGTATAATCCAGTGGCACCTTTGTAGAATTTCAACAACTTACTTTATACATATTTATTTATTTATTTTTTCATATTTAGATAGTTTCTTTTTTTCTTCTAGGCGAAGCGCATAATATACGTCTACGTAGGTTCTCTCTCTCTCTCTCTCTCTCTCTCTCTCTCTCTCTCTCTCTCTCTCTCTCTCTCTCTCTCTCTCTCTCTCTCTTATATATATATATATATATATATATATATATATATATATATATATATATATATATATATATATATATATATATATATGTATATATATATATATATATATATATATATATATATATATATATATATATGTATATATATATATATATATATATATATATGCATATAAATCTATATATATATATATATATATATATATATATATATATATATATATATATATATATATATATAGATACACATATGTATGTATATATATATATATATATATATATATATATATATATATATATATATATATATATATATATACATAAATATATGTATGCATATAAATCTATATATATATATATATATATATATATATATATATATATATATATATATATATATATATATATATGTGTGTGTGTGTGTGTGTGTATAAATATACAGTATATATATATATATATATATATATATATATATATATATATATAAATATACAGTATATATATATATATATATATATATATATATATATATATATATATATATATATATATATATATATATATATATATATATATATATTATTGATATATATATATATATTTATATATAAATCTATATATATATACATATATATATATATATATATATATATATATATATATATATATATATATATATATATATATATATATATATATACTGTATATATATTTATATATACATACATACATATACCAAAGGCACTTCCCCCAATTTTGGGGGGTAGCCGACAACAACAAGAAACAAAACAAAAAGGGGACCTCAACTCTCTACGTTCCTCCAGCCTAACCAGGGACTCAGCCGAGTTCAGCTGGTACTGCTAGGGTGCCACAGCCCAACCTCCCACATTTCCACCACAGATGAAGCTTCATACTGCTGAGTCCCCTACTGCTGCTACCTCCGCGGTCATCTAAGGCACCGGAGGAAGCAGCAGGGCCTACCGGAACTGCGTCACAATCGCTCGCCATTCATTCCTATTTCTAGCACGCTCTCTTGCCTCTCTCACATCTATCCTCCTATCACCCAGAGCTTTCTTCACACCATCCATCCACCCAAACCTTGGCCTTCCTCTTGTACTTCTCCCATCAACTCTTCCATTCATCACCTTCTTTAGCAGACAGCCATTTTCCATTCTCTCAACATGGCCAAACCACCTCAACACATTCATATCCACTCTAGCCGCTAACTCATTTCTTACACCCGTTCTCACCCTCACCACTTCGTTCCTAACCCTATCTACTCGAGATACACCAGCCATACTCCTCAGACACTTCATCTCAAACACATTCAATTTCTGTCTCTCCATCACTTTCATTCCCCACAACTCCGATCCATACATCACAGTTGGTACAATCACTTTCTCATATAGAACTCTCTTTACATCCATGCCCAATCCTCTATTTTTTACTACTCCCTTAACTGCCCCCAACACTTTGCAACGTTCATTCACTCTCTGACGTACATCTGCTTCCACTCCACCATTTGCTGCAACAACAGACCCCAAGTACTTAAACTGATCCACCTCCTCAAGTAACTCTCCATTCAACATGACATTCAACCTTGCACCACCTTCCCTTCTCGTACATCTCATAACCTTACTCTTACCCACATTAACTCTCAACTTCCTTCTCTCACACACCCTTCCAAATTCTGTCACTAGTCGGTCAAGCTTCTCTTCTGTGTCTGCTACTAGTACAGTATCATCCGCAAACAACAACTGATTTACCTCCCATTCATGATCATTCTCGCCTACCAGTTTTAATCCTCGTCCAAGCACTCTAGCATTCACCTCTCTCACCACTCCATCAACATACAAGTTAAACAACCACGGCGACATCACACATCCCTGTCTCAGCCCCACTCTCACCGGAAACCAATCGCTCACCTCATTTCCTATTCTAACACATGCTTTACTACCTGTGTAGAAACTTTTCAATGCTTGCAACAACCTTCCACCAACTCCATATAACCTCATCACATTCCACATTGCTTCCCTATCAACTCTATCATATGCTTTCTCCAGATCCATAAACGCAACATACACCTCCTTACCTTTTGCTAAATATTTCTCGCATATCTGCCTAACTGTAAAAATCTGATTCATACAACCCCTACCTCTTCTAAAACCACCCTGTACTTCCAAGATTGCATTGTCTGTTTTATCCTTAATCCTATTAATCAGTATTCTACCATACACTTTTCCAACTACACTCAACAAACTAATACCTCTTGAATTACAACACTCATGCACATCTCCCTTACCCTTATATAGTGGTACAATACATGCACAGACCCAATCTACTGGTACCATTGACAACACAAAACACACATTAAACAATCTCACCAACCATTCAAGTACAGTCACACCCCCTTCCTTCAACATCTCAGCTTTCACACCATCCATACCCGATGCTTTTCCTACTCTCGTTTCATCTAGTGCTCTCCTCACTTCCTCTATTGTAATCTCTCTCTCATTCTCATCTCCCATCACTGGCACCTCAACACCTGGAACAGCAATTATATCTGCCTCCCTATCATCCTCAACATTCAGCAAACTTTCAAAATATTCCGCCCACCTTTTCCTTGCCTCCTCTCCTTTTAACAACCTTCCATTTCCATCTTTCACTGTCTCTTCAATTCTTGCGCCGGCCTTCCTTACTCTCTTCACTTCTTTCCAAAACTTCTTCTTATTCTATTCATATGACTGACCCAGTCCCTGACCCCACCTCAGGTCAGCTGCCCTCTTTGCCTCACGTACCTTGCGCTTTACTTCCACCTTTTGCTCTCTATATTTTTCATACTTCTCTATACTATTACTCTGCAGCCATTCTTCAAACGCCCTCTTTTTCTCTTCCACTTTTACCTTCACTCCTTCATTCCACCATTCACTGCCCTTCCTCATGCTGCCTCCAACAACCTTCTTGCCACATACATCACTTGCAATCCCAACAAAATTTTCTTTTGCTAACTTCCACTCCTCCTCTAAATTACCAGTTTCTCTTACTCTCACCTCGTCATATGCCATTTTCAACCTTTCCTGATATTTACTTTTTACCCCCGGTTTTATTAGCTCTTCAACCCTCACTAGCTCCCTTTTACACCCACCTACTCTATTCCCCCACTCTTTTGCTACAACTAATTTTCCTTCCTCCAAAAAATGATCAGACATACCGTTAGCCATACCCCTAAACACGTGCACGTCTTTCAATCTTCCAAACATTCTCTTAGCTATCAACACATAATCCATTAATGCCCTTTCTACTACTCTTCCATTTGCCACTCTTACCCATGTATACTTATTTTTATCTTTCTTTTTAAAAAAGCTAGCACTTATTACCATCTCTTGTTCAACACACATATCTACCAGTCTCTCACCACTCTCACTTTCACCTGGTACGCCATATTTCCCAATGACACCTTCTACCCCTCCAGCACCCACTCTAGCATTTAAGTCACCCATAACAACTACATAATTCCTTCTACCCAGTCCTTCTACACACTTAGTTAATTAATTCCAGAACTCATTCCGCTCTTCTTCACTTTTCTCACTACCTGGCCCATACGCACTGACAAACGCCCAACATTCCCTACCCAACCTAACCCTTACCCACATTAACCTAGATGATATCTCCTTCCATTCCACTACTTTACCTGTCATCCATTCACTCAACAATAAAGCCACACCCTCTCTCGCTCTTCCCCTTTCAATCCCAGACACTCTACCAGACATTTCACCAAACATCACTTCACCCTTTCCTTTCATCTTTGTCTCACACAAGGCCAATACATCCATCCTTCTACTTCTAAACATACTTCCAATCTCACATCTTTTACTCTCTATCGTACTACTATTTATATATATATATATATATATATATATATATATATATATATATATATATATATATATATATATATATATATATATATATATATATATATATAAATATATATATATATATATATATATATATATATATATATATATATATATATATATATATATATATATATATACACATACATATATACATATATATATGTATATATATATATATATATATATATATATATATATATATATATATATATATATATATATATATATATATATATATATATATATATATATATATATATATATACTGTATATATATATATATATTATGAAAACTAATCATTATTTTATTAAAAATAACTAGAAATTGATTGATAGATCTAATTATATAAATTATAATGTCAATAATTATTGAAGCCTGAGGAAATTTCATATATTCGATATAAAAATAATGGTTTTACTGTATTAGTCTTCATTAATATTATCATAAGATTGATGACGTAAAAGAAATAACGGTGAAATGTACTGTAAATTGATTTAATTTCTTTAGTTAAGTAATTGAATATTTCATAAGAGCAGCCCTTGCTGGTCCTTTTGCATTTATATGTAACATTTTTCCCTGATCTTCACATACCTTTCCTATTTATCTTTTTTCTAGACTACCTTTGATGCATCGTTCATGAAAAATTCCAGGAATATTTTTGTCCAGCCCGTGGGGTTATCAAAAAAAGGCCAGCTTTAATGTTGGGTTCATGATTTCATAGTTTTTGCGTTCTTATGTTTCTTGGTCTACTGACACGCCCATCTACCCCCCACAATGCGTATAAGGGCGGGGGACAAATGATTGAAGAGGACTTTTACGTTGATACTTTTGGGGTTGTGGTGGCCGAAGTGGTAACGTCCTTGACTGGTGAACGTCAGACAGGGGTTCGAGTTCCGCTCAAACTCGATAGTTTCTTTTCCCGCTGCAACCTCACCATCCTTGTGAGTCAAGAATGGAGTGTTTGGGGGAGCCTATAGGTCTATCTTCTGAGTTATCAGGAGCCATTGCCTGGCCTTCCTTGGTCCTAGCTTGGAGAGGGGGCTTGGGCGGTAATCATATGTATAAATAGTCAGTCTCCAGGGCATTAGCCTGCTCGATAGGGCAATGTCACTGTCCCTTGCCTCTGCCATTCATGAGCAGCCTTTAAGCCTTTAAACCTACGATTTGTATTTTCAATATTGGAAAATGGAAGAAAGAGGTGAAAGAATTCGAATTTGTGGAAAGCCTTAAAATAATTAGATATTTGAACCAGGAAGGATTGTGGAAAACCTAATATTGCAATATGAAACTGAAGATATTTGGGTTTGTGGGAATTTTACGAGTAGAAGATACTTGAAACTGGAAATTAGTTTGTTTGTGGAAAACTTGAGGGAAATTAGGAGATATGAAGCTGGAAAGGTATTCGAGTTTGTGTAAACCCGTAGAAAAATTACATATATCAAGATGGGGAGGTGTCAAGGTTTGTGAAAAACCTCCAGTAAATAAGATTTTCTAAGAGGGAAGGTATTGGATTTTGCAGAAAACTATAAGAAATTAAGGAATTTGGAACTGGGAAGGTGTTCGAGTTTGTTTAAAACGTCAGGTGAAAATGATATTTGAAGCCGAGGGATTATTCGATTTTTGGTAAAGTAATTAACATAATTTTATAGAAATCGATCGAAAAATAAGATATTTGAACCTTGGAAGGTGTTTGAGTGTTTGCTAGAACCTTAATAAAATAAAACGTTTAATGGTGGGAAAGAAGTTAGGGAAACACATAAATGTAGAGAAAAATGAAAGTTGATTGCGTAGCATTCACTGTGTAAGGCGTTATGAATCTTATTGTGGTTAGCGACTATTCAATTAACTTCTCTATAACACTGGTCTTCATCATATCTTTCAATAAAGTTTTTTAACCTTATTAGCCATAAGGAAAAAAGAAAATATTTAGCTTAATAATATTTTTTATTTCTTCCGTAACATTTTCCCATCCTGACAGTGGCATCTAAAATGGTCTCATGCAATTTAAATAGAGATTAAAACTTTTCCAGAAAAACTTCTCAAAGTCTACGCAGAGAAAATGTGATACAAACTTTTGTTTAGAAAAATCTTTCAAAGTGTACAAAGGACAAATTTGATATGAACTTTTGTTTAAGAAATATTGAAAAACCTACATGGAGCCAACGTATTATGAAATTTTATTTTCTAGATGTTTTAATGATAGCTTGAGTTACTACTGCCGATCGCTTCCCTATTATTATGCCGATAGCAAATTTTTATCGGAATAATGGTTTAAGTTTTGAGCCTCAAAAACCAATATATTTGACATTAAAGTTTTGGACTCAGTTTATTATTAGAGATTACGTTAATCCTAAAACTCAGGTTATGTTAAGATATAAGTAATGCTATATAATTAATTGTATGTTTATGGTAATAAGGTTATATGTGCATAACTATATTTACATGTTAATCATGTGTAAAAACATGTATATGTAAGTCTATGTTTGTCTGTATATGTATACCATTTATATTAGCAAAATTATATGTCTGTATATGTATACCATTTATATTAGCAAAATTATATGTCTGTATATGTATACCATTTATATTAGCAAAATTATATGTCTGTATATATATGTCTGTATATATATATATATATATATATATATATATATATATATATATATATATATATATACATATATATATATATATATATATATATATATATATATATACATATATATATATATATATATATATATATATATATATATTTATATAAATATATATATATATATATATATATATATATATATATATATATATATATATATATATATATATATACATATATATATATATATATATTTATATAAATATATACATATATATATATATATATATATATATATATATATATATATATATATATATATATATATATATATATGTATATATATATATATATATATATATATATATATATATATATATATATATATATATACACATACATAGACATTTACATACGTATACACATAAAGGCATTCATATACAGACACATGCATGAATATATACATAGGCATATACATACATGTACACATACAAGTATACATACACAAACATATACACAGACTTACATATACATGTTTTTACACATGATTAACATATAAATATAGTTATGCACATATAACCTTACTACCATAAACATACAATTACGTATATATCATTACTTATATCTAACATAACAAGAAGGTTACCCTTATTAATATGAAGAAATTTTATTGGAAGACAAAACATGTGTCTAATGAGGTTAGATCTCCGTCCAGGAGACACCAGATAACACCGCAGGCAACGGGTATGGGAGCGCCATTGTTCTATAAGTCTCCATATGTATGTTTGTACGTTTACTGTTGATATAAAATGTAAAGAAACCTCGCTCAATAAATCAGTTCTCTGAAGTATCACAAAACTAGTCAGGACTTATCTTATATTTCATATTTTCCTTTTCCTTGTGGTTCTTTTGCACACACACACACACACACATATATATATATATGTATATATATATATATATATATATATATATATATATATATATATATATATATATATA